>NC_057812.1:577633863-577653380 GCF_018294505.1 Triticum aestivum
GCTGCCGCGCCGCGTCGCCGCCTGCTGCCCACGTCGCTGCCACCCCTCGCTGGAGACCCGCCGTGCCGGACCTCGCCAAGGTTAGCGCCATTCGTTTTTTTAGAAAACCGGATCGGTTTTCATAGAAAACCCTAGCCGTTTTTTTTGGTTCGCCGGTTATTCTTTTTGGTTTTCTTTTTAGCGGACGTTCGTCCGGACGTTCGTTTCAATGAACGGTTTTCACTCGTTAGTTACAGATAATGAACGCTTGTTCATTAGCCTGTTCGTCAGTTTTCTTTTATCGGATTTTTCTGCGATTATTCTCGATCACAATTTCTGATCCGATTTTCGTTTCGGTTTATCTTTTCGCTCGTCAGGCGATTCAAGTGCCTAGATCTTCGTCTCGAGACCCTCTTTCCGCTTAACCAACTTGAACAAGATTTTGGTACTATAAAATTTGACCTTAGTTCGGATTAGTAAACGGAACTTGTTTCCTTCGCTGTTTGAGTTTCATTGCTCTGTTTGATTTGATTCTTTTTGCAAACCAGAGTTCTTAAGTTGAACTTTCCGGTTAGATCTTCTTATTTGAGTTTTACCCGTGCTTCTTTGATTGTTGCTTATGTAAGCTATTGTTTGTTTGCGATAGAATTCCCGGAGTGCGAAGCGTGTTATTTGGAGTCTCTAGGTTTCGCGGATCATCAGCAAGGCAAGTAACACTTTGATCATATCCCTTTATCACCCAGTTTTTATGCATTAGTTCCAATCCTCAAACATTGCATGGTTAGGATGTCTTTAACATGTGGTTTGGGAAGTAGTTGATGAGGTAGAACCTATTACCCTGTTACATTCAAACCCTGGGAGTTACTTCTACGCGTTGCTTATATTGCTATGCTATGCTCGTAGACGTGGTTTGGGTGAGTGAAATCCATGACAGATGTGTAAGTGCATCTAGTGCCACCCCTAGTTGGTTTTGGAGTATTGACGACAAACCTAGTTGAGGGACTAATGTGTTTGTGAGAATTGTAGGATAACACAGGTAGAAGTCCCTCATTGATTCGGTTTTCCTACCAGAGATGACCCCTAAAAATGTATGAAGACATTGAAGTCAAAGGTGGTATATGAAGATATTCACATTGAAGACTATGACAAGAGAAGACACCACATGAAGCCTATGGAGCTCGAAGACTTAGATCTTTTGTAGTTCTCTTTCTTCTGTATTGAGTCATAGGAACCACCGTACTGTTAAGTGGGGTCCAAGAGAACCAGTCAGAATGACTGAAGTGATGCTTAAACAAAACCTATGTCTTCGAGTGAAGACTTTGAGAGCGAATCTTGTCCAGAGTCGGGCAAGTCAGCTTTGCTTGAAGCCCAAGTAAAGTTGCCGTGTGAGTTTGAAATCTGACCGTTGGAACACGTGTCAGTTCCTTAGTGACCCAGGGTCATTTCGGACAAATCAGGTTGGGTTGCCAATTGGCTATAAATAGCCCACCCCCTACAACCATAAACGGCTGGCTACTCAGATTCAGAGTATGGCTTTTGTTGTTTGAGAGCAACCCACCTCGAAGCCTTTGAGAGAGAATTCCTTGCGAGGATAAACCCCTAACCACCCAGAGCCAAAGAGAATTAGGCATCACTTAAGTCTTCTAGTCTGTGTGATCTGAAGACTTATTACACTTGAGGACTGTGCATCCTCTAGCCGGTTAGGCATCGCGTTCTGAGCATCCAAGAGACATTGTGGATTGCCAGTGAACGATGTCTGTGAAGGTTTAGGAGTCTACCTCGAAGACTTACCAGAGTGATTGGGCGAGGTCTGTGTGACCTTAGCTCAAGGGGAATATGGTGAGGACTGGGTGTCCTGAGCTGCGTGTTCAGGACTGGGTGTCCGGGACTGTGTGTCCTAAGGTTTAAATACCTAGCCGCCCTAACCAGACGTACAGTTGTCACAGCAACTGGAACTGGTCCAACAAATCATTGTCTTCAGCGAGTCACTGGTTTCATCTTCCTTTCCCTTTACTTACTGTTACTCCTTGTGAAGTCATTGTATGTTCGCACTATCTTTTGTCTTCACTGAGTGACTGCGTGTTCTGTGTGGCTTCACAATATCTTCCTACCTGATCCTTACTACATTGCTGCTATTAGTCATTGTGCTTTCACTCTATTGAATACTTGACTATGGCTTGCCAAGTGTAGTCTACCTTCCGCTGCAGGGTAATAGGTTTATTTCTATCGTCTGTCTTCATAACTTCCACGTTTTGAAGACTTTCATAAAAATCGCCTATTCACCCCCCTCTAGTCGATATAACGCACTTTCAAGATGTGAGATTGTTAATTAATGGTTCAACTTAAGGTGGCAACTTAAATACACATCTGGGTGGATTGAGGCACCTGGAGTACCCAGTGTTGCCTGTATTTTTGGAAATCCCGAAGTACCCTTGTGATCTTCATATGGACCGCCACCCAGGCTCAAAGGGAACTGAGATGATTTGTGCTAGAAACTTCCATGTGTAGCCACAAGCTATTATGGGCTCTAGCATAGTTGAGTAAGTTACGCGAAGCTCTTGAAGAGGTAGATCAGCAGGTAGTGGGTTTGTAGGTTTGGTATGGTCTACCCGGAGTAGAGATTTAATGTTTCTGAAAGACTGTGTCTCAGTCATCCGTTTCTCAAACACCATGTAGTGCGAGAAATCCAACGGAGGAGATCGAGTCTTGTGGGCAAAAGTGCACAAACCTCTGTAGAGTGTATAAACTAATCATGGTTAGCCGTGTCCCCGGTTATGGACAATCTTGAGTATCTAGTACTTGGAGTATCTTAAGTATCTCATCACTCTTAATTAATATTGTTGGGTTGTTAATCACTTTAATTGGGATTGAGTTGGAGGAACCTTCTCAATGATGTTTCAACTACCATGATAGTTCAATTAAAATCTATTCCTTTGTTGTAGGGAAAAATTGGCTTTTCGCAAAACTGTAACCATAGAGCTTTCCACCAGCCAAATATGCATGTAGTGATAGCATTATTCTGTTCTCGCTCTACTGTGTTACTTTGCCAGCATATTCCATGTGCTGACCCGTTTTCGGGCCGCAACGTATTATGTAGCAGACTTTTCAGATGAGGAGTAAGGTTCCTTAGGTCGTTGCCGTGCAGCTCAGCTATGCCGTTGGAGTTGATGGACTCACTTTATCTTCCAGGCTTTCCGCTGTTATCGTATTAGATGGCCTTAGCCATGTTTATTGTAATAAGATCTCTTTTGAGACATCCGATGTTATAAGTGTGTGATTGTTACTCTGTTATAAATCCTTCGAGTACTATGTGTGTCAACATTACCGATCCAGGGATGACACTCAAGCACAGAGACTTGACCGTTTGAGATCGGGTCACTACAAAGATGGTATCAAAGCACGCGCTGAGTGTAGGACACGAGCACTAAGCTAAAGCCATAGCTCACTATTCTCTCCTCATTTCTGACTCCTCTCCATTTTTCTACTCTTTAGGATGGCGGAGATGAAGAACAAGTTTGCACAATCAGAGGAAGAATCACCTTTTCGACGACACTTGAAGGAAGTCACTAGGTACTTGAACATTGGAATACCAAGCTTCACCGGGACATACAACGCCACTTTACCAGAAGAGGAGCGATGGATGATTCAAGTTCAAGTTCCAGGAAGGACCTTCACGCCAGTCACTAAGCCTATAGAATTTTCCTTCAACGCACCAACCTGGAGTTTAGGAAAGAGTATGGCAGCTCACATCACCATGGGACACATTGGAGAAGTATATCACAAGGATCTTAAGTACACTATCTACCAGATATGTGGGCGCCGAGACGAGCAATGGGAGATGATCAGCACCAGGATGGATAGATCAATTGCAGCTTTCATCCATGAACTAAACCAACACATTCGACGCCAGGAGAATCAGATGTGCGCAGACATGATAGATTTGAAGAAGGCGAAGACAAGGATCATCGAGCTGGAAGAAGAACTTAATTCTACATGCGATGCATATGAGGAGGAAATTGCGACACTACTGGAGAAGAATGACCACCTAATTAAGAAGATCGAAATATTCATGGGAGACCCCACTCCAGTAGAAGAAGATGAAGAACACAAGGAGATTCGTCCAGAGGACTACATCATCATTGAGGGAGTCCTGGATTAGGGGGTGTTCAGGTAGCCGGACTATACCTTCAGCCGAACTCCTGGACTATGAAGATACAAGATTGAAGACTTTGTCCCGTGTCCAGATGGGACTTTCCTTGGCGTGGAAGGCAAGCTTGGCGATGTGGATATTCAAGATCTCCTACCATTGTAACCGACTTTATGTAACCCTAACCCTATCCGGTGTCTATATAAACCGGAGGGTTGTAGTCCGTAGGCGATCAACTCCATATACAACAATCATACCATAGGCTAGCTTCTAGGGGTTTAGCCTCCTTGATCTCATGGTAGATCTACTCTTGTACTACCCATATCATCAATATTAATCAAGCAGGAGTAGGGTATTACCTCCATCGAGAGGGCCCGAACCTGGGTAAAAAACATCGTGTCCCTTGTCTCCTGTTACCATCCGGCCTTGACGCACAGTTCGGGACCCCCTACCCGAGATCCGCCGGTTTTGACACCGACATTGGTGCTTTCATTGAGAGTTCCTCTGCGCCGTCACAATCAGGAAGGATGCCTCCTCTCGTCTTTAAAGACGGCGCCGTTGCTAAGGGAGCCTTGGCTGTCGGCCAAACCCTCCGGCTAGGTGGTTTCCTCATGACCGCCTGTTCGGCTGTTGCGCCGACGGTGACCTCTCGGGTCATCAAAAGCAACCTACACGTCAGCTCGGAGCTCATCGAGCAGCTAGATCCAATGGAGCTCTCTTCCGTAAACAAGCTCTTGGATCGCATCGCCGCCCTGGGGCCGCTACGGATTACGACCAGGTTGGGCTTAAACCCGATCTAAGAGAAATTAACTCTCCCCAAGTCACCCACCATGTTGCCGTGGTAGAGGCGCAGTGCGGCGACCCTTCATCTATTTTAAGGACTAGCTACGTCCGAATTCCCGACTCCTCCAAGCCGGATACCCGCGGAGAGGAGGATGTAACTCAAGACCTGAGCTTAGGATCAGGCAACGGGCTAGATTCGTTGGACAACATCCAAGAATCCGAACTTCAGAGTTCGGAAACTCTTCGGCCTCCGAATCTTGGATTGGGTGAGGTTTCAGATTCAACGACAGCCGCCCACCCGAACATAAGCGATCTCTCCCAAATTAGGTTGAGGCCCGAGGAAACAGTACATCACTACTGGGCCAGATTCCTCCTGGTTATGAACAGGATAAAGGATTGCCGCGAGGGAGACGCAATCTCAATTTTTCTGCAGTAATTGCACGGACAAGGGAATCCTTAACGCCGTAAGTCGTCGTGATATTACACGCTTCGCTAACTTGGCGTCCATAGTACAAAAATACTGTGCGATGGAAAGCGCCTGGAAAACCGAAATAAAATTTTGGGATAATCCGGCCTTGAATAGTAATCCCGTCCGAACTAAGAGGGTGCATCATCATAGGACACCCGGGATAAACACCAAAAAGCCAAAACCCTCTACAGGGCATGGAACCGTACTGGAAAGATGGCTTGATGGACCCTGTAGAATTCACAGTACAGAGGACGCCACACCAACTCACAGCCTTAGAGCATGTTGGATACTCCAGCAGGTGGCCAAAATTGGCGAGGACCTCTTAATTCGGGAGGCCGCAGAAAGCCAGCCCGAGGACACCAGTACCGTTCTCACAGTCTTCGAGACTTTAGCATCAAACAATGTGCGAAAAAGAACACTCCGCAGCCTCGCTGAAGTTTATCAAGTTGCAACAATAAATCCATGGAGCGACACTGCCATTACCTTCAACGCAAGTGATGAACCTAGATTCCGAACAGCCCGAGCACCAGCCGCATTGGTCCTCAGTCCCATAGTGGACGGCTTTCGCCTCACCAAGGTGCTCATGGATGGAGGCAGCGGACTGAACCTCATTTATGAGGAAACCCTTCAAAAAATGGAAATAGACTGGAACCGCGTCGAGCGAAGCAGCACAACCTTTAGAGGAATAATCCCCAGTCGGGAAGCGCGCTGCACAGGAAAAATCACACTAGATGTGGTGTTTGGCACAGCGGATAATTACAGGTCCGAAGAAGTCACGTTTCAGGTGGCCCCATTCAAAAGCGGATATCACGCTTTACTAGGACAGGAAGCATTCGCAATCTTCCAAGCAATACCCCATTACGGGGACATGAAGCTTAAGATGCCCGGGCCGAACGGAATTATCACTCTAGCTAGTGATCCGGACGTAGCACTCCGCGCCGAAAACAAGACGGCCGCATTAGCCCTTGAGGCACTATCCGAAGCCTTAGCGGCCGAGGAACTGACTGCGCTGCGCTCCACGATTAACAGGGATGACGTGATACTCGATAAGAGATCCAAATCCACATCCTTCAAGCCAGCTGACGAAATAGTCAAATTCCAGGTCCATCCAACGGACCCCAATAAAACAGCTTCCATCGGGGCACGACTGAACCCTGATGTAGACGCCGCACTGCGAGAGTTCCTACGAGAGAACTGGGACATTTTCGCCTGGCACCCTTTAGACATGCCAGGGATTCCACGCAGGCTGGCCGAACACAGCTTAAATATCCTAAAAGGATTCAAACCTGTCAAACAAACCCTTCGGCGTTGTTCCGAACCCAAGAGACAGGCTATGGGAGAGGAGCTAGCCAAGCTATTGGAGGCCGGATTCATTAGAGACATAAAACATCCGGACTGGCTAGCAAACTTGGTGATGGTACCAAAGAAGGACAAATCCTGGCGCCTCTGTGTCGATTTTAAAGACCTTAACAAGGCTTGCCCAAAGGATCCCTTCCCCCTCCCCCGTATCGATCAAATTATCGATGCCACCATAGGACACGATTTGTTGTGTTTCCTCGACGCATACTCTGGTTACCATCAAATCAAGATGGCAGAATCAGACCAAGCTGCAACAGCATTCATCTCACCATACGACCCATTCTGCTTCAACACAATGCCCTTTGGGCTGAAAAACACCGGCGCAACATATCAGCGCATGATCCAGACATGTCTGGCAAACCAGATCGGTAAAACAGTGGAGGCGTATGTGGATGATGTGGTCATCAAATCAAGACATGTCAAATCCCTAGTAAATGACTTAAGGCTTACATTCAATAACCTCCGACAATATGACATCAAGCTCAACCCAGAAAAATGCGTCTTCGGCGTCCCAGCTGGAAAGCTCTTGGGCTTCATTGTATCCGGTAGAGGAATTGAAGAAAACCCAGCCAAGATCCGAGCTTTGTCACAATTGGATGTCCCAAAGGACCTTAAACAAATACAAAAATTAACCGAGTGTGTGGCGGCTTTAAGCCGCTTCATCTCCCGCTTGGGAGAAAAGGCACTACCCCTCTATCGCCTCCTTCGATGCACCGAACACTTCGAGTGGACGGAGGCCGCCATGGCCGGACTCGATGAAATAAAAGCCATATTGGCAACAAACCCAGTCCTGGCCGCGCCGAACACTGGCGAACCAATGTTATTGTACATTGCAGCAACACATCAAGTTGTCAGCGCAGTGCTCGTTGTCGAGAGGGAAACGGATGGACACAAATTCCCCCTTTAAATGCCGGTCTACTACGTATCCACTGTCCTCACTCCATGCAAATCACGGTACCCACATTATCAAAAGATTGCATACGCGGTATTCATGGCATCCCGGAAGCTACGACACTACTTTCAAGAGTGTTCCATAACAGTAGCCTCGGAAGTACCACTCAACGATATTATCAACAACCGCAACGCAACGGGCCGGATTGCAAAATGGGCCATCGAGCTCCTCCCGTTCGATATAACCTATAAGCCACGGCGAGCTATTAAATCGCAAGTTTTGGCCGACTTCGTCGCAGAATGGACGGAGGCCGAGCTCCCTAAAGAGTACGACACATATTCAAACTGGATTATGCATTTCGACGGCTCTAAAATGTTGGCCAGACTGGGGGCTGGCGTCGTCCTGACGTCCCCCACAGGAGACACAGTCCAATATGTGCTCCAGATCATGTACATAGATTCCAACAATGCAGCCGAATATGAGGCCCTCCTACACGGTCTCCGGATAGCAGTATCCATGGGTATCCAGCACCTAGAGGTACGCAGGGATTCAAACCTCGCGATATCCCAAATAAACGGAGACTTTGATGCCAAGGACCCAAAAATGGCAGCTTACCGCAACGCCGTCCTAAAAATGTCAGCTCGGTTCGAAGGGCTGGAGTTTCACCATATAGCCCGAGAAAACAATCAAGCAGCGGACGTCCTGGCACGCATTGGAGCAAAACGCGATGTAGTCCCCCGCAACATCTTTTTGGAGAGATTGGTCAAGCCATCCGTAGCATGGGAGGGGGAACCCGCAAATAACAACCTGGACCCAGCCGCACCACTCGACGCCGAACAATCTGACACAATTGGAGGCTCTGCCAATGAAATTACACCTTCAGCCCACGTAATAATGGCGGTCATCGCCCCGTGGATAGAACCATTCCTAGCCTACGTTACTAGGCAGGAACTCCCGGAGGACCAAAATGAGGCCCGCTGCATAGTGCGGCGATCTAAATCCTATAGAGTCCATGAGGGAGAGCTTTATAAGAAAAGCACCACCAGAGTCCTTCAAAGGTGCATCTCCGAAGAGGAAGGGCGGAACCTTCTGGCTGAAATTCATGCCGGACTCGGTGGTCACCACGCCGCTGCTCGGTCCCTTGTTAGCAAGGCTTTCCGTACAGGCTTTTATTGGTCGACGGCCCGGGCAGACGCTCAGGACCTAGTCCAACGATGCGCTGGTTGCCAACTTTTTGCCAGCCAAAGCCATGTGCCACCCACCGCACTCCAAACCATACCCATCACCTGGCCTTTTGCGGTCTGGGGGCTTGACATGGTCCGACCCCTTAAAGGTGGGACCGACAGGAAAAAATACTTACTTGTCATGGTGGATAAATTCACCAAATGGATAGAAGCCAAGCCTGTTAAAACGGCCGAATCCGGACCTGTGATAGACTTCATATCCGGGGTTGTACACCGTTATGGCGTCCCCACAGCATCATAACCGATAATGGTACAAACTTTACCACCGACGAGGTAAAACTCTGGTGCAAAAACATGGGCATCAAGCTCGATTATGCTTCCGTCTATCACCCACAAACCAACGGCCAGGTCGAACGTGCAAATGGTCTTATCATGAGCGGCATTAAACCCAGACTGGTGCGGTCCCTCAAGGAATCTAACACGCACTGGGTAGAGGAGCTCGACTCCGTGCTATGGGGGCTGCGGACCACGCCAAATTGCACCACCGGATACACACCATTTTTTATGGTGTACGGTGCAGAGGCAGTTCTGCCCTGCGACATAATTCATGACTCACCTAGAGTGCGCATGTATGAAGAAAGAGAAGCCGAGCTCGATCGGCAGGACAACTTGGACGCCCTGGAGGAGGAGCATGACATGGCAAAAGCCCGTTCCGCATTTTATCAACAGCAGGCCCGAAGATATCAAAGCAGAGAAGTACGGGCCAAAAATTACAATGTTGGCGAACTAGTTCTACGCCTGCCGGATAAGAAAAAGGACAAACTCAAGCCCAAGTGGGAAGGTCCATTCATAATCGACCAAGTCCTGACTGGCGGGGCGTACCGCCTATGAGATGCGTCGGATAACCGACTCGAGCCGAACCCGTGGAACGCCACCCGTCTCCGAAGATTCTACGCCTAGCGCCGGACTCTGTGTTCGTCTCCTTCCTCTGTCCATTTTTTACACTTTTCTGTCTTACGTTTCTCTCCTTCCCCTCTTTTATTTTATAAGCCCTTAAAGGCTCATCTAGTGACGCGCCACTCGCACTCATTAAACCTGGGGGATTCTTTAACAGAAGCTTATTTATACGGGCCTCACGCCCAACACATGCGTCAAACTTCCGCATGTACCTTTTTCTTCACCATTATATGCATCGATACGACTTAAGTTTTGGCCAACCTGGGTTGCCTGGCTCCTGTGCTTACCCCTACGTTCCCGATTGTTCGGCTAGGCGGTAAAGGGAGCACCTCTGCGATTGTTACTGTTGAGTCAGTCGGATGTGTACCTCAGACTGGGTGAAGCCGAAAGCTAGCGTTCTTAAGGGAATATTCGGTCGGTGAGATAAAAGATGATCTTTTTTATGCGCCCCCAGATGCTTTTTTCCGCGTCTTTTTACGCAGTCCGGACATGCACTTTAGGGCATGCCTCCCAGCGAAAGGAACCCCTAACGGAACTATTCTCTCTGGAAGATGTTTCTTACTAACCATGTAATATAACATAACTAGTTGGGCACTTATCTGATAAAGCACTAATGACCCCTACGCCTGGTCTCCACGCATATCACGGTTCTTATATAACCGCTATGGTATTTGGACACACTGCGGACCGTCAGGTCCCAAGGTTGAAGCGAAAAGGTCGGCAACGACAAACGATCTACAATCCGGCTAGAAGGCATTACACATGTCAATTCAAAATTACATAGTCATTCTGACTGATTGTATTCCTCTTCTATACCATCTAACAGGCTGTCTAATTTACAGTCCTGCTGGGAATACTTCGCGGCCAACTCTACTTGGCCATATACTAAGCTCACAGGGATCTCCTTCCCGTCAGGCCCCACAGGTCCGACCTCGGCCATGTGGTTTGGGTCAGACTTTGTAAAACGGGTCTTCACCATGGCCCAGGCTTCCCTAGCGCCTTGTCGGCAGGCCGATATCTTCCACAACCAGAAGTGCCGCCGAGCTCCCTTCAGCTTCTCCGCAAGCTCTCTAAGGCCCTCGGGCATGGAGTGGGCAGGCCATAAGGCTTGGGCAACACCTCGCATCGCCTGCCGAATTCACTCGTGCAGTTGCATGAGTTCGGGAAGAAGGTCACCCGTAGAACTGGGCATCTCCTCTGCAGGACGACCTGTGAGCATACCTACAGACATTACTCTGTTAGTCGACTTCCTCGCCGAACTCTTTTTTCAAAGTTCGTTCAAGCACTTACTAAATATGCCGCGTCGAAGCCGCTGATTCTCCTTCGCGGAGTCCGACAGCTGGCCACGAAAATCTTTAAGTTCGACGTCCAGCCTGGTGTTGGCATCCTGAAGATCATTCTTCTCTCGCCTCACCTTTGTCAACGTACTCTCACCGGCCTCTAGCCGGCGTAAGAGTTGTTGCTTTTCCGGATCGAGTCCGGCGCCGTCCGCAACATGGTTTGTCAGATTTGCACCCACACCGCACAATACTAATCTTTCGAAGTGTATCTTACCTGAGGGGGTCTCTTTGGGCTCCCCTGTTGCGGCTAGTGCGGCCTCTAGTTGGGCCTTGCACTTTTCCAGCTCCTGGGACAGTACAATATTCTTCTCTGTAAGAACCTGCATATTAAATGATCCTTAAATCAGTTGCTCCAACTGTTTCAAGTCTCGGGGGCTACTGGTGTATATATATATATATATATATATATATATATATATATATATATATATATTTGACAAAAAAATTCTTACCCGTATGTCTTTTACATACTGCTCCGTGGCTCTGGCTAAACCATTTTGAGCAGAACGGAGGTACGCATCTCCCGAATTAAAGGCATCTAAAGCCTCTTGGGAGAAACAAGCATCGCGTAGAACTGTCCGGCGACGCCTGTGGTTCATGGCACTCTCCACTTCAGAATTTGTGGCAGACAGCCTATCCGCATCCTCTGTCGGAAGAGCGTCCGGTGCGCGCCTTGTGCTCGCCTCCGCTTCCTGGCCAGACGTTGGAGCCTGGCTGGTGGAGGCGCGATTGGCAACCTCTCCAGATGTAGTCCAGCGAGGTCTCTTCGTTCTGAAGATAGCACGGACGTTAATATGCCCTGACAGAATAACACCAGGGAAACAGAGGGTGCGCTATACCTTTGCGCCGGCATCTTAGTCCGGACTGCATTCCTTTTTGCCCCACGGGGTCCTGCGGCCCCTCGTTGGCTAGCCGCCGCAGGTTCGGCCTCCTGCCTCGGAAATCTCCCCTGCAAAACACGGCTGTCATCAAAAACACCAGAATACGTGAGAGTGGAATCTCTCTCAAGGGAATGAGACTCCGGTTTCTGTCACCTGGGAGGCCGGGATTAACCCTGGGTAATCAGCCGTGATGGCTACCAAGGTATTGTCCTTGCTTAGCTGATGGAACACCCCGTCGATAAGCTCCACCGATATGTCCGGGTCCTCTTCGGAGTCTGGATCGAGGGACCGTTCTGGGTCCTCGGGCTGTGGAGGGCGGCTGTTTATATCCTTTACCTCCTGTCACAGTTCCTGCACTGAAGCCGTTAGACTACATATCTAACCGTGGGAATATAAAACAAACGGGCAAGCGCAATTATTCACTTACCCAACTTGGAGGGTCGTACATAGTAAGTCCGGCCTGCGGATTGACGTGCAGGAATTCCTCCTTTTCTCCCTTGTACAAAGAGGATAAGATCTTTACTAGGGCGACGACTGAGGCCGGCCCCTTATGACCGTAACAGGTGGCGTCATCCTCCCCGTTGAAATCCCACATGGGGTGGCCTCTATATTGAAGCGGCTGCACCCCCCGCATAATGCACGCGACCATGACTCCAATCATGGTTAGTCCGGAATGAGCCAACAGTCTTATCCGGCCCATCAAGTAAAGGACGTCTCTGTCGCTTTCTCTCTAAGAGCTCCATGGATGCCAGCTCATGCGTTTCTTCAATGGAGCACTGTTAAACTCAGGGAGACCGGCCCGGATAGGGTCCAGTAGCGGGACGTCATCTATATAAAACCATTCCGAAGGCCAGTCCTCGGACACCTTCTTTGGGGTTCCGGATAGGTATCCGGTCCCGGCGATGCGCCATACTTCGGCTCCGCCCACTTGGTATATAGACCCCTTTTGAGAACGGGGCACCAGGCAGAATAACCTCTTCCACAGTGCAAAATGAGCCTCGACGCCTAAAAATAGCTCGCAAAGGGCGACGAAACCCGCAATATGCAATACGGAGGCAGGCGTGAGATTGTGCAGCTGGAGGCCATTGAACTCCAGAAGCCCACGGAGAAATGGATGAATTGGAAATCCCAGTCCCCTTATTAGATAGGGGACGAGGCACACCCGCTCTCCTTTAGAAGGATTGGGGGTGCTCTTCGCTTGTTTTCCGCCATTATAGGTGGCGAGACCGGCTCGGACCGGGACCATGTATGCCTGAGGGAGAAATCCCTTGGCCTGAAGTGATGCTAACTTGCTATGCGGGATGGTGCAACTCTCCCAGTCCCCGAGTTTGGGACCGGAGGGGCGAGGGGAGGAGCTGCGACGGCTGGTCATGTTGGAATGGACCTTTGCTGGAAGCGCTCTGATCATAATTAGCGGAAAGGAGAAAATGTGGTTTGGACCTAAATCCCCATCCCGTTAAATAGGCGGCTCGTTTATACGGCTAGGGGTGTGGATGTAAAAACGCCCCGGCTTTTCGCATTTGTTTGAACACGTGGAAGACGACCATTATTGGGCATGGAAGCCGAGGAGCACTACATTACAAAAATCGGACATTATTCCTACAGGTACACAAGATTTGGAGAAGAACCCGCCTTGCAATGCCGAACAATCTGTGCGCCGGACTCATCGTCATTGAAGCCTGGTTCGGGGGCTACTGAGGGAGTCCTGGATTAGGGGGTGTTCGGGTAGCCGGACTATACCTTCAGCCGGACTCCTGGACTATGAAGATACAAGATTGAAGACTTCGTCCCGTGTCTGGATGGGACTTTCCTTCGCGTGGAAGGCAAGCTTGGCGATGCGGATATTCAAGATCTCCTACCATTGTAACCGACTTTATGTAACCCTAACCCTATCCGGTGTCTATATAAACTGGAGGGTTGTAGTCCGTAGGCGATCAACTCCATATACAACAATCATACCATAGGCTAGCTTCTAGGGTTTAGCCTCCTTGATCTCGTGGTAGATCTACTCTTGTACTACCCATATCGTCAATATTAATCAAGTAGGAGTAGGGTATTACCTCCATCGAGAGGGCCCGAACCTGGGTAAAAAACATCGTGTCCCTTGTCTCCTGTTACCATCCGGCCTTGACGCATAGTTCGGGACCCCCTACCCGAGATCCGCCGGTTTTGACACCGACAAGCATCGACGACACCGACTCCGACCCTAGTGATGATGACTTCGAAGACGAAGCTGGAGCAGATATCATGGAGTCTTCCACCGATCAAAATTTCTAGATGACCACCCAATGATTAGTAGTATTCCCCCATGTATTCAGTAGTAGTTGAGCAATTTTGCGATAGTTCTAGACCGCTTGTATGCCTTTGCTTGATTGATTGAGTGAAATGATTGTGTTTGTCTCATGTGCATATGGGCAGTGCCTTCTCATTAGACCTCATTCTATTCTAATCTCTTCCATCTAAACCCATCAGATGCCTCCGAGACGTGACCCCGGATTTGCCTTCCTGCCGGAGCTCACTCAGTTGATCCAGCAGCAGAACACCTTGATGCAATTGCTAGTTCAAAACCAGGGCAACAACAGCAACAACAACAACAACAACAACAACCCGCCGCCAGTGGACAACCTAGCCCGTTTTCTAAGGTTACAACCGCCGGTGTTTTCCAGTAGCACCGAGCCTATAGTTTCTGATGATTGGCTACACCGTATTGGAAGGGAGTTGACCACCGCAGGTTGCACAGATGCTGAGAAGGTGCGCTTTGCCGCACATCAATTGGGTGGACCAGCAGCCTCATGGTGGGAGAATTACACGGCCACTTTCCCCATAGCCAACGTCACTTGGGACCAGTTTCAGCAAGCTTTCCGCATAGCCCAAGTCTCAACTGGAGCCATGAATATGAAGAAGCATGAGTTTCGCAACTTACGCCAGGGGAACCGTACTGTGGCTCAGTACGTGGATGAGTTTAGCAAGCTATCTCGCTATGCCCCTGACGATGTGGCCACAGATCCCGCGAAGCAGGAGAAATTTATGGAAGGGCTGAATGATGAGATGAGTATGCAGTTGATGGTAGCAACCTTCAACAACTACCAGGAGTTGGTAGATAAGGCTCTTGTGATTGAAGGGAAGCAGCATCAGACTGAGAGCCGTAAGAGGAAGTATGGACAAGGGAGGTATAACTCAGGAGCTCAGCAGAAGCCTCGCCTAACCCCGAACTCGGGAGGACTTGTTCATAACCATGGAGGTCATAACCACACCGGAGGAGGATCGTATAACCACAATGGTACTAAGAATGGGAATGGGAAGAGAGCCAATAACAATCAGAACCGCTCCAACCCAGCCACACCCGCTAAAAGAGATCTAAGTCATGTTACTTGCTTCAAGTGCGGGAAGACTGGACACTACGCCACGGAGTGCCCTGAAGGAAAGAATGGAAACGGAAATGGGAGAGCTCGAAAGAAGCTCAATCCATTCAACAAAGGACAAGTGAACCACGTTAACGTGGAGGAGGTTGAAGAGCAGCCGGACGCGGTAATAGGTAAGTTTTTGGTTAAGTCATTTACCGCTCTTGTTCTATTTGATACTAGTGCATCGCATTCATACATATCAAGGGGATTCGTGGATAAGTTTAAACTACCAACCCAAACCCTTAGGACCCCTCTCTTAGTGAGTTCACCTGGAGCAAAGTATATGGCTAGTCGATGGTGCGACCAGATACCCCTAACCATTGGCACCCATGTTTTTCCGTCCGACCTAATTATCTTGGAGTCACAAGGATTGGATGTGATATTAGGCATGGACTGGATGTCAAAGTATGGAGGAAGTATTGACTGTGCTAGTAAGTCAATTTATCTCACCACCCTGGAGGGAAAAAGGATTAAGTATGTACCTAGGCATGTGCCTAGGAGGAGCCAAGTGAATACCCTCGTGGGAGTTGTTCAGGAGGAAGTGCCTGTAGTGACGGATTACCCGGATGTTTTTCCAGAGGAGTTACCAGGCATGCCACCGTATCGGGACATCGAGTTTTTGATAGAGCTATTGCCAGGGATAGGGCCAATATCCAAGAGACCCTATCGGATGCCCGCGAATGATCTCGAGGAAATTAAGAAACAGAACAAGGAGTTATTGGAGAAAGGATACATTCGAAGGAGTTCATCACCTAGGGGAGCCCCGGTGCTTTTGGTTGAGAAGAAGGATAAATCCCTAAGAATGGTTGTTGATTATCGGGCCTTATATGAAGTGACGTTCAAGAACAAGTACCCACTGCCGATGGTCAATGATCTGTTGATCAGCTGCAAGGAGCTAAGGTGTTTTTGAAGATCGATTTGCGATCGGGATACCATCAGTTGAAGATTCGAGAGAAAGATATACCAAAGACATGATTCACCACGCGTTACGGATTATATGAGTATACGGTCATGTAGTTTGGACTAACCAACGCCTGTGCCTATTTCATGAGCATGATGAACAATGTATTCATGGAATATTTGGACAAGTTTGTTGTGGTGTTTATTGATGATATTATGGTATAGTCGAAGAATGAAGGGGAGCACAAGGAGCATTTGCGATTAGTTCTCGAGAAACTCAGGGAACACCAGTTGTATGCCAAGTTCAGCAAATGCGAGTTTTGGTTGAAGGAAGTCAGATTCCTTGGACATGTTATATCAGGAGAAGGTATAGCAGTAGACCCCAGCAAGGTTCCGTCAGTCACTGAATGGTTAGCACCCACTTCAGTTAGCGAGATCCACAGTTTTCTTGGACTCGCAGGATACTATCGGAGATTCATTGAGAATTTTTCCAAGATTGTGAAGCCAATGACGGAGTTATTGAAGAAGGATACCAAGTTTAAATGGACGGAAGATTGCGAGGCAAGTTTCCAGGAGTTGAAGAAACGTTTGTCTACAGCCCCAGTGCTGACACTGCTAGATATACATAAGGATTTCCAAGTGTATTGCGACGCCTCTCGCTTGGGACTTGGATGTGTGCTTATGCAGGACAGGAGAGTTGTTTCGTATGCCACGCGACAACTAAAACCTCACGAGTTGAATTATGCCACACATGATTTGGAGTTAGCAGCCGTAGTGCATGCATTGAAGACTTGGAGACATTACCTTATTGGAAACCGTTGTGATGTGTACACGGATCATAAGAGTTTGAAGTACATCTTCACACAGAAGGAACTGAACCTTAGGCAGAGGAGATGGTTGGAGCTTATAAAGCATTATGACATGAAGCTGCACTATCATCTAGGAAAGGCCAATGTAGTAGCAGACACTTTGAGTCGGAAGAGTTATGCTAATATCCTTGCGAGTAAGGGAGTGCCAAAGGAGTTAGCAGAGGATATCATGGAACTTCGATTAGAGATTGTTCCTAGAGGTTTTGTTGCAACAATGGAAGTTCAGTCAACGCTGTTGGGTAAGATTCAGGAAGCTCAGAAGGATGACAAAGAGATTTCCGAGATAAAGGAGAAGATGAGCAAAGGAAAGCCAAAGGTTTTCGTGAGGATGAGCATGATACCTTATGGTTTGAGGACCGGATATACGTGGCCATTAACACAGAGATCAGGAAGTTAATACTACAGGAGGCCCATGACTCACCATACTCGATACACCCCGGAAACACCAAGATGTATCTGGATTTGAAGGAACGTTTCTGGTTGATAGGAATGAAGAAGGATATTGCCGAGTACGTAGCAGTATGTGATGTATGTCAGAGAGTGAAGGCAGAGCATCAAAAGCCGGCAGGATTGTTATAGCCTATGTCGATACCCGAATGGAAGTGGGATAAACTTGGCATGGACTTTATCACCGGATTGCCCAGGACCAAATCAGGATATGATTCCATATGGGTAGTAGTTGGTCGCTTGACCAAAGTGGCTCACTTTATCCCAGTGAAAACCACTTATACAAGTGCGAAGTTGGACAAGATATATATGTCCAGGATCGTATGTCTGCATGGAGTTCTGAGGACCATTGTATCAGATAGAGGAACACAGTTTACCTCAAAGTTTTGGCATCAGTTACACCAGACTTTGGGTATGAGATTGGAGTTCAGTACCGCATTTCACCCGCAAACGGATGGACAGACCGAGAGAGTCAACCAGATTTTGGAAGATATGTTGAGAGCCTGTGCGCTAGATTATGGATCTAGTTGGGATGACAATTTGCCTTACGCAGAGTTCTCATACAACAATAACTACCACGCTAGTTTAAAGATGGCACCGTTCGAAGCCCTGTATGGACGAAGGTGCAGAACGCCGTTGATGTGGGATGAAGTAGGAGACCGACAGCTGTTTGAACCGGACTTAATCAAGGAGTCTGAAGAGAAAGTTAAGCTGATTCGTGATAGACTGAAGATTGCTCAGTCCAGGCAGAAGAGTTATGCAAACTCAAAACGCAAGGAAGTAACCTACGAAATTGGAGGTAGAGCATATCTGCGAGTATCCCCCTTGCGAGGAGTGAACCGTTTTGCAGTTAAAGGAAAGTTAGCCCCGAGATTTGTAGGACCGTATCGTGTTCTGGAACGGATATGAGAAGTTGCCTACAAGTTGGAGTTACCTGCAGGATTGTCAGGAGTTCATGACGTGTTCCACGTTTCACAGTTGAAGAAGTGTCATGCTGAGATGGCCGGTATACCGTTAAGAGATACAGTACCCTTGGAGGCGATTAAGTTGGACAGTGATTTGACTTATGAGGAAAAGCCAGTTAAGATTCTTGAGTTTGCCAGCCGAGTCACCCGCAGCAAGGTTATCAAGTTTTGCAAAGTTCAGTGGAGTCACCATACCGAGGATGAAGCCACCTGGGAACAAGAGGATGATCTACGCAAAGACCACCCACACCTATTTTCTAGCCAACCCGAATCTCGAGGGCGAGATTCATCTTAAGGGGGGTAGGTTTGTAGCATCCCAAATTTTCAATTTGGAATGTTATACATAGATCATTCATGCATATCATATTTTATTGCATTTTCGTTCCGCAATCCTCGAAATCCTAAGCAACTCAAGGACCCTCGGAGAGAGTTGGGGATGGTTTTTATCAAATAATGAAACGGGGATTTTTGATTTTGATTATTTTTCTCTCCGAAAAATATTTCATAATAAAATATATGAGAGGAGATGATATAACTTCTCCAAAATAACAGAAATATTGGAGGAAAATATTAAAATCATTTATTAGATTTTATTTGGATTTTATTTGCATTAGAAAAATTGCACGTTTTCAAAATTGCATTTTAGGGCCAAGAAAATGTTCATCTCGTTCTAAATATTTTATTTAGACGGTGAAAATTTGTTTTGGCATTTTTAGAATTTTATTTTATTTTCTAGGATTTTTTTAGTTTCATCGGAATTGTTTTAAAAAAATGCGCCTATGCCGAATGGGCCGAAGCCCACCCGCCGGACAACCTCCCCGGCCGCCGTCTCCCGCGCGGAGACCGCGCCGCCTCCGCTGCCGACTCGGACACGAGTCCGAGCCGGACTCCGCCGCCGCCTTGCCCCTCCCCCAAGGCTCCACCTCCCCCCCCCTTTTATA
>NC_057812.1:577653705-577865830 GCF_018294505.1 Triticum aestivum
GAGCCGCCGCGCCGCCCCGCGCCTCGCCTGCTGCTGCGCGGTGCCGCCGCAAGCCGTAGCCGCCGCCCCGCGCCACGCCACCCCTTGCCGGAGCCCGCCGTGCCGGACCTCGCCGAGGTTAGCGCCGTTCGTTTTTTTAGAAAACCGGATCGGTTTTCATAGAAAACCCTAGTTGTTTTTTTCGGTTCGCCGGTTTTTCTTTTTGATTTTCTTTTTAGCGGACGTCCGTTTCAACGAACGGTTTTCGCTTGTTAGTTACAGATAACGAACGCTCATTCGTTAGCCTGTTCGTCAGTTTTCTTTTATCGGATTTTTCCGCGATTATTCTCGATCGTGATTTCTGATCCGATTTTTGTTTCGGTTTATCTTTTCGCTCGTTAGTCAAAATCACGCGATTCAAGCGCCTAGATCTTCGTCTCGAGACCCTCTTTTCGCTTAACCAACTTGAACAAGATTTTGGTACTATAAAATTTGACCTTAGTTCAGATTAGTAAACGGATCTTGTTTCCTTCGCCGTTTGAGTTTCCTTGCTCCGTTTGATTTGATTCTTTTGCAAACCGGAGTTCTTAAGTTGAAATTTCCGGTTAGATATTCTTATTTGAGTTTTACCCGTGCTTGTTTGATTGTTTCTTATGTAAGCTATTGTTTGTTTGCGATAGAATTCTCGGAGTGCGAAGCGTGTTATTTGGAGTCTCTAGGTTACGTGGATCGTCAGCAAGGCAAGTAACACTTTGATCATATCCCTTTATCACCCAGTTTTTATGCATTAGTTCCAATCCTCAAACATTGCATGGTTAGGATGTCTTTAACATGTGGGTTGGGAAGTAGTTGATGAGGTAGAACCTATTACCCTGTTTCATTCAAACCCTGGGAGTTACTTCTACGCGTTGCTTATATTGCTATGCTATGCATGTAGACGTGGTTTCGGTGAGTGAAATCCATGATAGATGTGAGATTGTTAATTAATGGTTCAACTTAAGGTGGCAACTTAAATACACATCTGGGTGGATTGAGGCACCTGGAGTACCTAGTGTTTCCTGTATTTTTGAAAATCCCGCAGTACCCGTGTGATCTTCCTATGGACCGCCACCCAGGCTCAAAGGTAACTGAGATGATTCATGCTAGAAACTTCCGTGTGCAGCCACAAGCTATTATGGGCTCTAGCATAGTTGAGTAAGTTACGTGAAGCTCTTGAAGAGGTAGATCAGCAGGTAGTGGGTTTGTAGGTTTGGTATGGTCTACCCGAAGTAGAGAGTTAATGTTTCTGAAAGACTGTGTCTCGTTCATCCGTTTCTCAAGCACCATGTAGTGCGAGAAATCCAACGGAGGAGATCGAGTCTTGTGGGGAAAAGTGTGCAAACCTTTGCAGAGTGTATAAACTAATCATGGTTTGCCGTGTCCCCGGTTATGGACAATCTTGAGTATCTAGTACTTGGAGTATCTTAAGTATCTCATCACTCTTAATTAATATTGTTGGGTTGTTAATCACTTCAATTGGGATTGAGTTGGAGGAACCTTCTCAATGATGTTTCAACTACCATGATAGTTAAATTAAAATCTATTCCTTTATTGTAGGGAAAAATTGGCTTTTCGCAAAACTGTAACCATAGAGCTTTCCACCAGCCAAATATGCATGTAGTGATAGCATTATTCTGTTCTTGCTCTACTGTATTACTTTGCCAGCATATTCCATGTGCAGACCCGTTTTCGGGCTGCAACATATTATGTTGCAGACTTTTCAGATGAGGAGTAAGGTTCGTTAGGTCGTTGTCGTGCAGCTCAGCTATGCCGTTGGAGTTGATGGACTCACTTTATCTTCCAAGCCTTCCGCTGTTATCGTATTAGATGGCCTTAAGCCATGTTTATTGTAATAAGATCTCTTTTGAGACATCCGATGTAATAAGTGTGTGATTGCTACTCTATTATAAATCCTTCGAGTATTGTGTGTGTCAGCATTACCGATCCAGGGATGACACTGAAGTATAGAGACTTGACCGTTTGAGGTCGGGTCGCTACAAGGCTACTGCCTTGTTTCATTTTCTGATCGATGACTCCCTCGGGATTACAAGCCCAGTACTTATACCACTACTCCTACCGAATCCACACAACGATGGTCCACGACCCATCGAAGCCCAGGTTACAAACGCCCTGGTGGCAGCCCATAGGTGGGGTGTTACATCAAGGAAATCTCCTCCGATCCCCTACTTTTCATCCAAAAAATGCTCATATCTGCTCAAGTCTTGCAAGTTTAGGCAACCTCTAGTTCTTCATGGATTTTGAAATGTGTATGAAAATATGAAATGATTGTTTGGTGCTTAGCATATGCATTGGCATTTTGCTAGGGCAGGGTTCTTAGTATGTTATGATTAGGGTTATTGTTCTTGTTATGTTGGGGTAGGGTTGTTGTTTAATATGTATGTTATGGCTAGTGTTTGGATATGTGACTAGGTCTTTGTGTTAAACTTTGCATGGGTATTTATGGAATATATTTTCCTTTGTGTTGTTTTAATTATTTTAAGGATGGAAGAACATGTGTTTATGTTCATCATGTGGACAATGACTCCTTTTTGAAAGGCAATATCGAGCCGGATCTGGATGACTTTGACATGGTGTTTGTGAGTAGTCCTAACTATGCCGAGGTCTTGGAACAAATGGGGAAATATTTGAATTGAATGGAACCAAGTCATATTATTGAGTTGGAGGGAAGGCATAACGTGGGGTTTGAAATGCACATCCGTTGAAAGACAATGCGTATAAACTCTGAGCAATGTTGGGTTGCATACAAGGAGACGGTGGCTGAATATCTAGACAAGGCTCTTGAGTTATTTGCCACAAAATGTTAGGCAATGCAAAGATGTGTACTAGTCCTAATAGGAAAGCGAAGAAGGGCACACTTTACCACAAAGTTGAGCACTAGAGCAAAAGCGGTTTAGGTCTCATCCTTGATAAATCTGTTGTATTGGCTCTGGGCAAGTTTATCAAATACGGTGGACTCTTCCAATATTTCCTCCTCGTAAGCCAGCGAGCATATCTCCACATAAATATTTTGTTGAAACCATCGAATGTAGTTGTTGAATGCAAGTAGGCAATGCTCACGTAGCTGGGATCCTGCCCTAGTCACAACTTCCTCCACACAAAGCTCGAACATGGTGACATACTTCTTATGAAGTTTATCTCAATCCTTGATCTTTCTCCACTTTTTCCTATCCAACCTGCATGTTAAATACCACACTATTAGCACCATCAAAAAGGACATAACAATGCTAAGTGCACACAGTTCATGCTCTCTTACCTGTGAAGCTAGCAGTCAAATCCCCCCACTCCGGTGAGTGACCCTGAAACAACCAGACTAGCTCATCACACAATGTGGCAAATGAAGCTCAACCGCACAATTACATATCAATGGGCAACACAAGCGCGAGATGCTTTTCCTCCAAGTACTTCAGATTCAACTGGAACTGGTATGCTACATCAAAGCTATCTCCACCACTATATGACTGCCATTCCACCTGTAACATAGCACAACAACATTGATGTCGAGTTTTCAATAGGAAGCATGCGAGTGAGTGATGTAATGTCAACATTTACCTAATCAGCAGTAAGCGTATCCATCTTGTTGGTGTACTGCCTATACATGAAATCGGCATCGCTCGTCATCTCTGATACCACGTCCCACTTGTAAGCCCAAGTGGGGAGCCCTAGAGGGTTGACATGATCATCTCAATCCTTAAATGACACCTCTTTCGGGCATCCAACTAGCAAACATTCCTAGCTCCATACCTAAAGTAGGAGCATAGGACCACCAATTCCGTCGACTTCTGAGGACCTACGACAAGGTCCAACTACACGTAAAGGCAAACATGATTCAGTTAAGGACAAATTTGCACTCGTAATGTACAAATAAGCTAAAAACAAGCAATTGATTACCTGTCGGTATAAGTAGGCTAGTGCCGCCGAACGCCAGCTACATTTGTCGTCGAAGATAGTCAACGCCTTGAGCCACATCCACTGAGCGGTCCTACCATCCATCGACAAAGAGAGTCCTAGATATAACATATCACACGTATACGCGAGAGCTACTTGTGAGCTGTGTTGAGATTTCCTCGAAGAGGAGAGGATGACGCAGTACAATAGAGGTACGTATTTTCCTCTGTTAAGAACCAAGGTTATCAATCCAGTAGGAGAACCACGCAACACCTCGTTAGTAGTACCTACACATAAAATAAAAATACTTGCACCCAACGCAAACAAGGGGTTGTCACTCCCTTGGTGGTTAATTGCAAGGATCAAATCTTGTAGTGATAGAGATATAAACAAAAACACAAAATAAAAGTGAAGTAAATAAATTACAGCAAGGTATTTTTGGATTTTTGATATATGATAAAGATAGACGTGGGGGCCATAGTTTTAATTAGACACTTCTCTCTTGAACATAGCATACAGTGGGTAAACAAATTACGGTTGGGCAATTGATAGAAAAGCGAATAATTATGATGATATCCAAAGCAATGATCATGTATATAGGCATCATGTACGAGACAAGACCGACTACTACCTGCATCTACTACTATTACTCCCACATCGACCGCTATCCAGCATGCATCTAGAGTATTAAGTTCATAAAGAATGGAGTAACACATTAAGCAAGTTAACATGATGTAGACAAAGTAAACTCAATCAATATGAGTAAACCATCATTTTATACTTAACGGAAACAATACAAATACGTGTATTGTCCCCTTCTGTCATTGGGATATAGATCACTACAAGATTGAACCCATCACAAAGCACCTCTCCCATTGCAAGATAAATCAATCTAGTTGGCCAAACCAAATCAATAGATCAGAGAGAAATGCAAAGCTACAATAACATGCATAAAAGAGTTCAGAGAAGACTCAAATAATATTCATGGATAATCTCATTATAAACTCACAATTCATTAGATCCCAATAAACTGACCAAAAAAAGGATTACATCGAATAGATCTCCAAGAACATCGAGGAGAACATTGTATTGAAGATCAAAGAGAGAGAAAAAGGCACTAGTTACTAGCTATGGACCCATATGTCTACGGTAAACTACTCACACATCATTGGAGGGGCAGCAAAGTCGATGTTGAGGCCCTCCATGATCGATTCCCCCTCCGGCAGAGTATCGGAAAAGGTCTCCTGATGGGATCTCCGAGGAACAGAAACTTGCGGTAGTGGAAAAAGTATTTGGGGTGGCTCCCTGATGCACGGGAATATTTGGGGATTTATAGAGCTGGAATTAGGTCAGGAGGTGCCTCGAGGGGCCCATGGCCTAGGGGACGCCCCCTTGGGGCGCGCCTGGCAGGCTTGTCGCTACCTCGTGGCACTTCGGGTCTTCTCCCGAAGCTTCTAGGGTCCCTTTTGGTCAAGAAAAAATCATCAAAAGGTTTCGTAGCGTTTGGACTCCGTTTGGTACAGAATTTCTGAAAAGTCAAAAACAAGCAAAAAAACAGCAACTGACACTAGGCATTAGGTTAATAGGTTAGTCCCCAAAAATGATATATAATTTCATAATAAGCATCCAAGATTGATACTATAATAACATGGAACAATAAAAAAATCACAGATAGGTTGGAGATATATCAAGCATCCCCAAGCTTAATTCCCGCTCGTCCTCGAGTAGGTATGAAAGTGCTAGTGATCGACTAGAGGGGGGTGAATAGGCGATTTTTATGAAAGTCTTCAAAACATGGAAGTTTCGAAGACAATCAATAGAAATGAACCTATTAACATGCAGCGGAAGGTAGACTACACTAGGCAAGCCATAGTCAAGTATTCAATGAAGTGAAAGTACAAAGACTAATAGCAGCTAGGCAGTATGGATCAGGATGGAAGACAGTATGAAGCCAATCAGAACAAGCAGTCACATAGTGAAGACAAATAGATAATGCAAACAGGCAATGACTTCACAAGGACCAACCGTGAATAAAGAGATGGGAAGGATAGAACCAGTTGCTCGTTGAAGACAAGGATTTGTTGGACCAGTTCGAGTTGCTGTGACAACTGTACGTCTGGTTACGGAGGCTGAGATTTAACTCAGAAGACCGTTGAGGGAGTCCTGGATTAGGGGGTGTTCGGGTAGCCAGACTATACCTTCAGCCGGACTCCTAGACTATGAAGATACAAGATTGAAGACTTCGTCCCGTGTCCGGATGGGACTTTCCTTGGCGTGGAAGGCAAGCTTGGCGATGCGGATATTCAGGATCTCCTACCATTGTAACCGACTCCATGTAACCCTAACCCTATCCGGTGTCTATATAAACCGGAGGGTTGTAGTCCGTAGGCAATCAACTCCATATACAACAATCATACCATAGGCTAGCTTCTAGGGTTTAGCCTCCTTGATCTCATGGTAGATCTACTCTTGTACTACCCATATCATCAATATTAATCAAGCAGGAGTAGGGTATTACCTCTATCGAGAGGGCCCGAACCTGGGTAAAAAACATCGTGTCCCTTGTCTCCTGTTACCATCCGGCCTTGACGCACAGTTCGGGACCCCCTACCTGAGATCCGCCGGTTTTGACACCGACATTGGTGCTTTCATTGAGGGTTCCTCTGTGTCGTTGCCTTTAGGCCCGATGGCTCCTGTGATCATCAACAACGATACGGTCCAGGGTGAGACTTTTCTCCCTGGACCGATCTTCGTCTTCGGCGGCTTCGCTCTGCGGGCCAATTCGCTCGGTCACCTGGAGCAGATCGAAAGCTACGCCCCTGGCCATCAGGTCAGGTTTGGTAGCCTAAACTACACGGCTGACATCCATGGGGACTTGATCTTCGACGGATCCGAGCCACAGCCAAGCGCGCCGCGCTGTATCGATGGGCATGATATAGCTCTGCCCCCGGACAGTGTCCTGGAGGCCGCACACGCATCGGTTCCGACCCCTAACGCGGAGCCTATTGCGCCAATTGAGGATGAGCAGTTGGACGTCACCTCGGGGGCTGTGATCCCGAAAGCGATCGAGCCGAACGCTAGCCCCGCACTCTGCATGACCCGTGACTCCGAGGATCCGGAGTCCTCCCCGGACTCCGAACCCCCCGCGCCCCTGCCAATCGAATCTGATTGGGCACCGATAATGGAGTTCACCGCCGCAGACATCTTTCAGCACTCGCCTTGTGGCGATATCCTGAACTCTCTCAAGTCTCTCTCCTTATCAGGAGAGCCCCGGCCGAACTACGGTCAGCGAAGGTGGGATACGGACGATGAAGAAATTCAAAGCCCACCCACCACCCACTTGGTAGCCACTGTCGACAATTTAAACGACGTGCTCAACTTCGACTCCGGAGACATCGATAGCATGGATGACGATGCAGGAGATACAGACGAACCAACGCCCATAGGGCATTGGACAGCCACCTCATCTCACGATGTATACATGGTGGATACCCCTAAAGGAAGCGACAACGATGAAAAAGGGGATGGGACGGGAGATCGACCCCCCGGAAAGCAATCAAAGCATCAGCGTAATCGCCGACCCAAGCCCCGCCTTGACAAAAACCCAGCCATAGAGCAGGACGAGCCGGTAGACAATGAGCAGGCCCTTAGAGCAACCGTCCAAACAAGGAAACACGGATAGAGAAACCGAACATCCCTCCTCTGGCGAAAACGGCATTCCAGACGACCTCACACCGAATAAACTTATGGCGCAGAAGAATCTCCATGAGAGGCTCGTTGCAACTGCACGCAGCCTAAAGAAGCAGAAGCGGAAGCTAAAAACAGCGGAAGACGCACTCCGGATTAGATGGAGCAAAGTAATCAATACCACAGATAAGTACGGCGACAGTCACCGCACTAAAAGCTATCCGAAAAGAAAGCTACTGCCTGAATTCGATGAAGAGGCCCTAGAGCCCTCGCATTCAAAAAATGAAAAAGCCACACGGTCGGATAGACGACCCCATAAAGCGGCAAGCGGCGCCGCACCTAAATCGGCATGTGACCCACTTAAGGATTCGCATCATGGCCCAGTCAGGTCCATCTATGGGCCAAGAAAGCAAGCTCTTGTAAGCAACGCTACGAAGCCATCATCAGAATCCGGCACACCCAAATACAGGGGCACCGCACACCCCCTATGTTTCATTGATGAGGTCCTGAACTATGAATTCCCAGAAGGATTCAAACCCGTAAACATAGAGGCATATGATGGAACAACAGACCCTGGAGTCTGGATCGAGGATTATATCCTCCACATACACATGGCTAGAGGAGATGATCTCCACGCCATAAAATATCTTCCCCTTAAGCTTAAAGGGCCAGCCCAGCATTGGCTTAAAAGCCTTCCCGAGAACACAATTGGAAGCTGGGAAGAGCTCGAGGATGCTTTCCGAGCAAACTTTCAAGGGACCTATGTCCGCCCTCCGGATGCAGACGATCTTAGTCACATAACTCAACAACCCGGAGAATCAGCTCGGCAGTTCTGGAATAGATTCCTCACTAAAAAGAATCAGATAGTCAACTGTCCGGATGCCGAAGCCTTAGCAGCTTTCAGGCATAACATCCGAGACGAATGGCTCGCCAGACACCTCAGCCAAGAAAAGCCAAGAACAATGGCCGCACTAACAAGCCTCATGACCCGCTTTTGTGCAGGAGAGGACAGCTGGTTGGCAAGGTGCAACCCCAGCGACCCAAGTACATCCGAAAGTAGGGATGGAAACGGAAAACCGCGATGCAACAAGGACTGTCGCTGGACTAAGGACAAAAATCCGAAGAGGACGACAGTCAATGCCGGATTCAAAGGCTCGCGACGAAATCAGGAAAATCGCCCCCCAGGATAACAGGGACGAACCATCCAACCTAAATAAAATCCTGGACAGGATATGTCAGATACACAGTACTCCCGGGAAGCCTACTAACCATACCCACAGATACTGTTGGGTTTTCAAACAATCCGACAGACTCAATGCCGAACACAAGGGGCTCGACACACCAAGCGAAGACGAGGACGAACCCCAAAAGCAGAGCACCAGGAAACAAAAGAACTTCCCACAAGAAGTAAAAATAGTGAACTCACTTCACATAACAAAACGTGCAGCGCCCGTAAAGGTACGCACCACACGGCCCACCCCCAAAGGGTCCTGCAACTGGTTGTCAAAACCGATCATCTTTGATCAGCTAGATTATTCTAGGAATATCAAGAATGTAGGCTGGGCTGCCTTGATACTCGATCCAATAATTGGCGGACTCCAGTTCTCAAATGTCCTTATGGACGGCGGCAGTGGACTAAACCTGATATATCAGGATACAATCCAGCACATGGGGATAAACCCAGCAAAAATCCACCGCAGCAAAACCTCCTTTCAAGGGGTAATACTTGGTCCGGACACCCATTGTACGGGTTTTCTCCGGCTCACAGTGACATTCGGCTCTGCCGATAACCTCTGCCGTGAAAAGCTGACCTTCCATATCGTCCCGTTCTCAATTCGCTACCAAGCACTATTGGGACGCGAAGCTTTCACTCGCTTTAACGCAATACCGCATTATGCATCTCTTACGCTTAAGATGCCCGGTCCACGAGGCATCATCTCTTTGAAGGGGAAGCACTAAAGTGCGCCTCCCCAAGCGGAGGACTGTGCGGCCGCTTTGACAGCCCCACAGCAAAATGGCCTCACTGGCCGAAAAAAACTTCGACATAGGTCATTCAAGACCACGAACGCGGATAGACGAGTTCGGTGCAGAATCATCATTGATGCAGGCCTAGAAGCCATATACCCCCGCACTAGGGGCTCCACGCATATACAATAAGAGACAATAAAGCTCAACCTTATATACCTTACTTTATACTTTACTTATTTTAAACTTTTTTGGCACGACCCGTTTTCAACTCAGTTCCTCTCTTTTACAGATGAACGTCGTGCGGCGCCCGTCCAGGATACGGCACAAGGGAGACACAGGCGCAGACATGCAGTAGGGACCCGTCCTAAAGGATTCTTTTTAGATTAAGACCCTGCGTAAACCTTTTTTACTGTCTCTTGTTGCTACACATCCCCTGGTTTTTTCTTTCTGATATAACCAAGGAGGAGGCTGGCGTCTTGGCATGTGGCCACGTCAGAACTTTTGCACGTACCTGGACACTAGGGGCTTTTTTAATAAAGAGTGTTGTTTCGCCCGCACTCATAAAGACCGAACACCTTAGGGAGTGTTCGGCGTCGCGAGTTTTGGCATTATATGCATCAGCTCCGAATCATGTCTTTGGTCAAATGTTGGGTTGCCCGGCTCCTGAGTTCGGCTACCTTACGTTCCGCTCTATCGGCTAAGGTAGCACCAGGAGAACTACTGCGATTGTGCCCCCGGTTCGGCCGGGCGAGCACCTCAGTAGAGAAAGCCGAAAACTGACTGTCATGATGTAGCGTGAGACTGGTCAGCCACTCGATGACCTATCGGAATCTATCGGATTCCTCCGCTTTAACGAAGGGCCGCTTCCCGGTCAGGCACATACGCGCCCCGAATTCGGACGAGCGCAGTTGCCACCAAGGAGCTACCTAAAGAGTCTCATTGTCAAAATCATATGGCTAAGTGAAAGTGTTAAAGCATTATAGTCCGGTTGCCTGGCCCGCTGCGCTATCACCTCCTTTGTAGGACCAAGACGTTGGGTTAAGTGTGAAAATGCGTCTTCTGCGAGCACCCCCGCACTATGTGCGTGGGGGCTGAAGCCAACGACTGCCATCTTTCAGATTCTATATATATATATATATATATATATATATATATATATATATATATATCTTAAAAACGGCCGCACATGAGGGGTTCCCAATACTTGGAGGCACAAATATAAAAAAGGCCACTACAGTTTATCAAAATATTACTTTTCAATTACATATGCTATCATAACATAGCATCTTTCGAGCACTGCGTCTCTATTACACGAGCGCCTTCAAGGACTTCCTGAAAATAGTGCTCGGAAGGTACTCGGCTTTTGTCCGAATCTCGGGACGCAACAACGGTGGTCTCCATCTCTGCCCAGTATGTCTTGACACGGGCAAGAGCCATCCTTGCGCCCTCTATGCATGCTGACCTCTTCATTGCATTAATGCGCGGCACCGCGTCAAGGAATTGCTGCACCAAGCTGAAATAACTCTTCAGCTCCGATCTCCCCGGCCACAGATGACCCATGACGTACTTCATGGCGAGTCCGGACAACCTATTCAGTTCGGCCCATTGAGCCAAACGATCATCCACTGCCAGTGGACGCTCTGAATTGTGAAACTGCGACCAGAAAAGCTTTTCCACTTCGCGATCTTTCTGATCTCGAAAGTGTTCGGTCGCATCAGCGGCACTCGCTGCCAAGTCCAGATAGGTGTCCTCCACATTCCACATCCGGTCCAACGGAGCAAACTTCGGATCACAAAACTTGCTCCGCAGCATAAAGGGCTTTCCAGCCGCAATCTGTTCGGCCTGATGCAGCTCCTCCTTCGCAGCTCTCATCACAGAGCGAGCGTCCTTGGCATCGGCAATGGCCTTCTCTAAGTCCGTCTGTCTCGCCCGGTCTTCTTTCTCAAGAAGTTTGCAATGGTCTGCAGCGCTCTTTAACTTCTCGGCCATCTCGGCTATCTCTTCTTTGCTTCGGCAGTGAGCAGCCTGTTCAGCTCTCAGCCCTTCAAGGGCCTTCTCGGCAGCCGCATCGCTTTTTCTGGCTTGCTCCTTAGCTCGGGCAAGTTCTGCCCTAAGATTCTCCACGGCGGTCGTACCATCTGCGTCAAGCACACACATTGTAAGACACTGGCATGAAGCTCCTCTTACCTGATGCCGCCCGAAGAATTACATACCTTGAGCCTCATCAAGCCGCTTGTTGACAAGCGCGATGTGAGCATCTGCCACGTCCAGTTGCCGCTTTAGTTCGGCCACATCATTAGTTCGGCTTGATTTCGGACACCTCGGCACCTACATTCAAAGGCGACATCTTAGACCTGGGATTATGATCCTCTGAGCGCCGTCATTTCTTGACAACGCGCAGAGTCTCAGGGGCTACTATCTACACAGGGCGCATCTTACTTATGCGCAACTGACAAAAGTGTACATTATCTAACGTACCTCAAAACCCGTCAGTAAACTTTTGACGGCCTCATGCAATCTGCTTTCTGCGGATGAAATCCTTTCAATCACCGTGCCCATTAATGCACGGTGCTCCTCTGAGATTGAAGCTCACCCCAGCAGAATCTGTAGCTCCTCCGGTCGAGCACCAGACGGTGCCGGACTTGTCCTATGGCCTCTTTCGAAGGCCGGACGCGGAGAACCTCGGGGGGCCACACAGCCACCTTCCGCCCCTACCGGATTTGGAGAAACCCTCCGCGACGACACCTCAGGTTCGCCCGCCTCGCTAGGCGGTACGGTAGGGGAGGCATCCCGCTCTCCATCATCTCCGGAAGAAGATCCCCTGAAGACGAGCTCTGCTAAGAAGGGCTGAGGTCCAAGCTACAAGGTAAAATTTCGGTTAATCTTCTCAGATATAAATCAAGGATTTCTCTCATCCCTCAAAAGGAAAACCTCTCTCTACTTACGGCTCGCTGGAGGGCTGATCCCCTTGAGGGCGTAGTCCAGCCAAGGAACTCCCCGGCGTCGGACCCTCTGACGAGGATTTTCTCCCCCGTTTTGAGGCCATGGTTTCCGGGTCGTCAGAGGCGGCTCTCTTCTTCCCCTTAGGAGAGGAATTGTCGGTTCGTCCCTTCGGAGCAGCCTCCTTCGAGGAGGCCATAGATTCCTTGTCCTCCCCCTCCAAAGGCATTATCTCCAGCATCCTGACGAGCATGGGATCCGGCCTGGTTTTAGGAAGGGGAGCCGGACACCTGATCAGCTTTGCCTTCGCTATCCACTCCTGTTTAAAAGGAAGGCTCTTTTAGGGGCAAGTTTATGACAATTATACGGATAGAAGGTCCAGGCACAGGGTTGCTTACTTGAGTATTCGGGCGATTGTAGCTTAGGCCTGCGTCCTCGGTTAAATCCAGACACATCTCTTGTGATCCGAAGAACATTCTATACATCTCCGCGGGCATTGCGCCCATAAAATTCTGGAGAGCTCGAGGTCCCTCTGGATTAAACTCCCACAGGCGAAGGGGGCGATGTTTGCCGGGCAATATTCGGCGAATCAGCATGACCTGCGTCACCTTGACCAAACTGAGGTCTCCTTCTGAAAGATCCTTAATTCGGCCCTGTAACAGGGGCACGTCTTTGGGCAAACCCCAATCTAATCCTTTGTTGACCCATGACGCTAGCCGTGATGGGGGACCCGAGCGAAAGGCAGGAGGCGCCGCCCACTTGGCACTCCTGGGAGTGGTGATATAGAACCATTCTCATTGCCACAAGCCGAGCTCCTCTTGAAAGGAGCCCTCGGGCCATGGAGCATCAGCATTCTTACTTATGATAGCGCCTCCGCACTCTGCGTGCCGTCCCTCGATCATCTTCGGCTCCAATCCAAAAGTCTTGAGCCATAATCCGAAGTGAGGAGTAACACGAAGGAACGCTTCGCACACAATGATGAATGAGGAAATGTGGAGGATGGACTCCGGAGCTAAGTCATGAAATTCCAGCCCGTAATAAAACAGCAGCCCACTCACGAAGGGATCCATCGGGAAGCCTAACCCCTGAAGGAAGTGAGACATGAACACTACGCTCTCGCCGGGCTGGGGACTGGGAATAGCCTGCTTTTGAGCAGGCAACCTATGCGGAATTTCGGCGGTCAAGAACTTAGCCTCTCTCAACTTTAGCACGTCCTCCTCCGTGACAGAGGAGGGCATCCATCGGCCTTGAAGGTCGGAACCGGACATTGTCGAAGGTCCGAAGCGCCTGGAATCTGGGGCCTAGGGTGTTGGAACTCGAGGCGAAGGGCGAACTCATTTGAGATTGGCAAAAAGAGTAAGGCCCTGGTCTCTTTATAAGAGGTCGAATACCAGGAGCTCTCCCCGTAACCATTTGGGACTCGCCTTTAATCGAGAAAACATGCTAACGGGCACGGTTGGGTTACCCACGTCCGTATTGATGAGAATCCCGTAAAAGGGGGGCACACGATCTCTGCTTCGACAAGACGTGCCAAGGAAACCGCCTCGCAAAACATGCTGAGGTGGAAAAGTAAAAACGATTCGAGTAAAGAACTTGGCTGTAGTGTGATGACGCACTGCGGAATACGTCAGCAGATTTGATTTGTGTTAATATTATTCTCTCTATGGCAATATGTGGAAGCTTATTTTGCAGAGCCGGACACTACTCTTGGTGTTTACAATCTTCTATGAAGGGCTTGGAGGAGGAACCCGCCTTGCAATGCCGAAGACAATTTGCGCGCCGGACTCGTTGTCATTGAAGCTTGGTTCAGGGGCTACTGAGGGAGTCCTGGATTAGGGGGTGTTCGGGTAGCCGGACTATACCTTCAGCCGGACTCCTGGACTATGAAGATACAAGATTGAAGATTCGTCCCGTGTCCGGATGGGACTTTCCTTGGCGTGGAAGGCAAGCTTGGCGATGCGGATATTCAGGATCTCCTACCATTGTAACCGACTCCATGTAACCCTAACCCTATCCCGTGTCTATATAAACCGGAGGGTTGTAGTCCGTAGGCAATCAACTCCATATACAACAATCATACCATAGGCTAGCTTCTAGGGTTTAGCCTCCTTGATCTCGTGGTAGATCTACTCTTGTACTACCCATATCATCAATATTAATCAAGCAGGAGTAGGGTATTACCTCCATCGAGAGGGCCCAAACCTGGGTAAAAAACATCGTGTCCCTTGTCTCCTGTTACCATCTGGCCTTGACGCACAGTTCGGGACCCCCTACCCGAGATCTGCCGGTTTTGACACCGACAACCATGTCTTAACCTTATTCCCCTTGAGCTAAGGACACCCAGTCCTCGCCCAATCACTCTGGTAAGTCTTCAAGGGAGACTTCCAAACCTTCACAGACTTCGTTCACCGGCGATCCACAATGACTCTTGGATGCTCAGAATGTGACGCCTAACCGGCTGGAGGATTCATAGTCCTCAAGTGTAACAAGTCTTCATATCACACAAACAGGAAGACTTCAGTGATGCCTAACACTCTTTGGGTCTGGATGTTTAGGGCTTTGTCCCCGCAAGGATTTCTCTCTCAAAGGCTTCAAGGTGGGTTGCTCTCAAACGACAAAAGCCGTGCACTAACTCTGAGCAGCCAACCAATTTATGGTGTAGGGGTGGGCTATTTATGGCCACTAGGCAACCCGACCTGATTTGTCCGAAATGACCCTGGGTCACTAAGGAACTGACACGTGTTCCAACGGTCAGATTTCAAACACACACGGCAACTTTACTTGGGCTACAAGTAAAGCTGACTCATCCAACTCTGGATAAGATTTGCTCTGATTGTCTTCGCTCGAAGACATAGGATTTTGGTTAAGCATCACTTCAGTCACTCTGACTTTGTTCACTGGGACCCCACTTAACAGTACGGTGGTTCCTATGACTCAACAAAGAAGAAAAGGAAACAACGAAACAACTAAGTCTTCGTGATCCATAGTCTTCACTCAATGTCTTCTCTTGTCATAGTCTTCAATGTGAATATCTTCACATACCACCTTTGTCTTCAATATCTTCATAGATTTTTAGGGGTCATCTCCGGTAGGAAAACCGAATCATTGAGGGACTACTACCTGTGTTATCCTGCAATTCTCAGAAACACATTAGTCCCTCAACCAGGTTTGTCGTCAATACTCCAAAACCAACTAGGGGTGGCACTAGATGCACTTACAATCTCCCCCTTTTTGGTGATTGATGACAAACTGGTTGAAAATTTCAACAGGGATAAAAGTATGTGAAATTGTAAAGGATTTAGACATTGTCTTCGTAAGTAGCAGAAGGGCTCCCCCTGAAGATGTGCATATAAATATGTTGCTTTTGAATGCAAATGCAAATGGCAGGTTGTACTTGCGGAGCTCCTCTTCTATTTATGAAGACAATTCATCATGCATGAAAGGATATAACAAAGATAATGACATGCATAATGAAAAATGGACGTTTGCAAAATGACTTCGTGCAGAATTTACCGTCGCACATGCGGAATTTATCATCGCATCACATAGTGTCGAAAAAGGTAGCAGACGACCATCAAGTTTAAGTGTTACAACTCAAAACGAACCAAATGTTTCAAAAGCGAGAGTTGTAAGAACTTGGCAAATGTAGCAAAAGTAAAGCAACCACCCATATGGACCCGCTTGAAGACTATCAACTCATATGCTTCTCCCCTTTTTGTCAGTAATGAGCAAAAAGGTTTGAAGACATAGAGCTTCTACTCATTCCCATGAGGAGTAGGTGAAGCAGCAGGGTCGTCGTTAAGGTTCGGTGGTGCAGAAGAACTTGGTGCAGTGTTGACACGCGCTGAAGTTGGAGGTGGTGAAGTAGCGTCATCTTGATCATCTATGACTCTGGCATTCATCGTTGCTGCTTGTCAGAGTCTTCAAGTGAGGGAGTCTGAGGGAAGTGAGCATTCCTTGAAGGAGTTGTGTCAAACTTGAATCTCTCTGTGAAGCCATCGTCTTGAAGATCAGCTTCAGCACTAAGCAATGTCAAACTCTTGCTAGACCTCCGACAGGTTTCATGTGTAACAAAGGCATTCTTGGTGGCAAGGTTTTGAATGCGATTGACGTCCACCAAGAGGCTTTGCATCTGACGCTTAAGCCAGTCGTGATGCTTATCCTATTTCTGATGTAGAGCGACGAGAAGCTCTCGGTCATTGAGAAAACGAGATCGCTTCTGAGGCCTTTGGGCAATGGTACGAGGGGCACGTGTGTTTCCAGCTAAGGGGTAAACACGAGAAATGGCCTGCACTCCTTCAATGGGCTGGGTGAAGCTTTGACGATCAACATTGTGAAGATAAACTAGCTCCTTTGCAGGCTCTGGGTAAATAGCTTCAACAGACAGATCAACCTCTGGCAAGAATACGAGATGATTGCACGCAGATGGTTGATAGTTGAAGGCAGAGTGAAGCTTGATAAGATGCATTACCCATGGAGCATAGAACCTCAGACCAAAGATGTCAGAGCCAGATGCATCCAACTGCCTGATGAAGAAGTCTTGAGCATTGAAGCTAATGTCATTGAAGATATAGAAAATCAAAGTCTTCATTGCTCCTTCAAGCTTCGCTGTAGATGAATGTCCTTTGACAGGCCATATAGTTTTCCTGATGATGTGATAAATTGTGCGGGGCAGATACTCTAGGTCTTCGACAAAGAATTCCATTGGGTATTCAGCGTCGCGTGGCAGAGGCTTCATCATGCTCAGCATTTGGCTCATGTTAGGCTCTGGCTTCTGGAAAATGCTCTCCAAAGCATTCTGGTGTTGCTGACAACCTGGTTCATAATATTCGCCAGGAGTGGGCAGGGCTGTAAGCTCAGTGATGTCTTGGGCTTTAGCTTCATGATGGATATCGCCCGTCATCCACTCAAGGATCCAAGTCTTCGGATCCCTATTGTATCCATGAATGTGGAGGGTAGCATAGAATTGAAGCAGAAGTTCTTCATTCCAGTGTTCCTTGGCAGTCACAAAGGTGAGCAGACCCGCATCACGGAAGCAGTCAAGAGCTTCTTCAAGGCAAGGCAATCCAGCAATGGCTTCGTAGTCTAGATGCATGTGAGGGAAAATGCGCCCCTGATTGTATAAGATGCAAGAATAGTAGCTGCGTTGTTGATAACTCTAGAATCGATCCGAGGAGATTCTTGGCCTTGTGTTAGGGTTCTTGTCACTGTCAAAGAATGTATTGTGTGCCTTGAATCCATTCAGATTAAACGATCCTGGTGACATTGCACTACCTGGAAACCGTGGTAGCCTTGGCTTTGCCTTCTGGACCTAAGGCCTGTGCTCCACATGATAGTCAAATTGAGGTCCGGGAGCAGGCGGAGGAACCAGAATTGGCCAGCGGATGGTAACAAGCTATCCATGATCATATGCTTGCTCGATGGTGTGTGGCCTGGGAGGTGGTACAGGAGCAGAGGCATTGACTTCAAGCTGCAGATTTGCATCAGGTGCAGCATTAGCTTCAGGTGCAGTGACATCTGGCACCACATTAGCTTCACGCGCCACATTAGCTTCAGCCATGACAATGTTATTGGCTTCAGTGTTGGTGGCAGCCTCAGTATTGGTAACCTCCACGTTCTCCTCGAGAATAACTTCAGGATTGGATGGGGGTGTAGCAACTCTTTCTTCATCTCTTGGTTCTTCTTCTTGGTCATCGGCTGATGCAGCCGGAATATCTTCAGCCGTTTTGGCTTCAGATTCAGGGATGTTTGCAGTAGGATAGGCTTCAGGAAAGACTTCGCGTGAAACGGATTGGCGCTCTTCTCCTTCTGGAACACTTGACAATGTGACATGTGGCCTTGGTCCTTTGCGAAGCCTGCGAAATGCTGGCGACGCCTATGGAGATGGAGTTGATTGGGCCTCAAGGTCTTCATTGTCAATCACTGGAGTGGTGACCTGGGTTGGGGGAGTAACTGGTGTTTCTTCGCCACGAGCAGATTCTTGAGGGTGATCAGCCCATGAGTCATCCTGAGCAATTGGCGTCAATGGACGACCAATGCTGATGAGTTCGCTGTTCGTGAGAACAGGCGATGATACCACATTGTGTTCGATCTGAGGAAGGACTTCATCATCTTCAACATTGTCATGCTGACCAATGTCTTCAGCTGCGGTGGGGTCAGCAGCTGGAATGTCTTCAACAACTGGAGCCTCTGTGGAAGCAGGCTCATGAACGATCAACTGGCGCTCACGATGTTCAGATGTAGGACGAGCAATAGAAATTGGTTCGACGACAAGGGGTCTGTGGAAGCAGCCCAGTCTCTCTTCTTTGTCTTTCTTTTATTGGTTGGCGGAGCGTCCTCAGTGGTGTGCTTGGTCTTGCGCTTGCGAGCTTCGGCTTCAGCTACCCTCGTTTTCTTGAGTTCTGAAGCCACTATGAGGACCTTAGGTTTCGATCCTGTCATACTGGCCGGGAAGACAATGCGAGCTTCTTCCTGCCTTGATGCTTCTAGTTGGGCCACAGCTGGCTTATTCTTCTTCTTGGCAGCCATTCTGGGGTCGATGCCTAGTCGCCCCAAGGCCTTGCGCTTTTTAGCTTCATTGTAGCCTTGAACACATTTGGCAGCAAGATTCTTCATGCGCTCACGAGAACCTTTTGCTTCTTCTCATTTCTTGTGGAATGCCTCCTTGAGCTCATGCATCATGACCTTGAAGTTTTGGATGTCTTCAACATTGATCTTGGCCATGTGCTGAGCCTTTTCATAATCAATCTTGTGCTTCAGCTCAACAATCTTCTGTGCAAGAGCCAGCTCAGGAGCAATGGCTCCTTGGAAGGAGACACTGAGGCCAATTGGGAGCTGAAGATCATCAAAACTGAGATCTGGGTTGTCAAACCACTCATCAATAAACTTGTACAGAATCTCCACATCAAAGAGGGGAAGATCATTGAAGATTTCCGCCTCTTGCTTGCTCTTTATCAATTGCTCAAGAGCATCATCACCAAGATCATCGTCGCTAGACAGATCAATGGCGTCATTCTCGTTTCTCAAAACAGCAGCAGGGGTCAATGCTTGACCAGTTGGTTGCATGGGCTTTTTCAACTTGTCAGACTTGGAGATGCGAGAGAGATCTTCAGACTGCACACTGGTTTCAGGAGGTGCAGTGGCCAGAGGCTTCGCCCGTGAGACCTTTGGTGCAGAGGAGGGCTTTGAAGCCTTTGGTTTCTTTTGCTTCACAGGCTTCGGTGGTGCAGGCGCTTCGTCAGAATCAGCGTCATCTGCAGAGTGATCCACGGCTGCCCCTTGAACCTGAATGTGAGTGATGAGTCCTTCTAAGTTGTAGAAGGGCCCAACAAAATTGGGTTCAGCATCACGTGTGCCGTCGGCACGAGGAGCAGAGGGACCGAGGTTGAAGTCCAACCCTAGTGACTTCTTGTGCTCTTTGGCAGAAGTTTTGGCAAACTGGAAGTTGCGCTTAAACAAATTATCTTCACGACACCATAACAGAGAGGATGGGTCGGCATTAGCAGGCTGTAGTCCACGAATCATGCAGGGGTAGAAGCCTTGATCAATAGCTTCGGACTTCGACTTGGGCTGAAGACCTTTGTATATAATATCTCCCCAGGGGCCCTTGATGGCATTCTTTTCAGCATATTCGTCGGTGACAAATCTGTACTTGAACCATTCCTCTGCCCAATGTCTTCGAATCCATTGGATTCGGTTCTTGCGTTCTCCATAGGTCTCTTCTGGATCTGACTTGTATAACTCATAGAGATCCGGTGGCAGGTCCTTACAGTGTTTTCACGTCGCTGTTTGCCACCCTTCCTGACTGATTTTTCTATTGCCGTGAAGTTTAGACTGAAAGGCTTCAACACTGTCAAAGTCTTCCGTCTATTGGTCAGACATGAATTGGCTTCAGGAGAATTTATGTGATGCTGTAAGAACTCTGCAAATGAATGCAGACTATGAGAACCAAGGGATTCTCCCACGGACATGTACCTATGACAGCATTAGAGATGCGAGGGAAGGGGAAGAGGTCATATGCATTCTTAGAAGATTTTGAAGATAAATCAGTTTAGAAGACATTCACTCATAGTGCGAAGACATTCACTCATATGTAGAGAGTTGGTTCCAGATTTGTACGAATCCACGAATAAGTACAAGTGAGGAATCTAACGACTTTGTGAAGCATAAGTGAACATACTAGGCATGCTATGAGATGCAGAACATGATAGATCCAACTTTGTAGCAACAGAAACCACTTGTGGTTGAAAAGGATGAATCTATCGGATCAAAAAGACTATAAAAAGAGTTTTTATTTACCACTCGAGGAACTGCTAGGCGGAGTAGGAGATGAGGCCGAGCAGTTCGATCTTCCGTGCCCTAACTTGGCGACGGAGGACACCTACGGCGACGACGGAGAAGACGATGTCCGCGGCCGGCGTGATGACGGTGTCGGTGAGGTCGCGACAGCTAAGCGCTTCGTCGCCGGCGTCGTCGAGGGCTAGCGGTGGCGCTAGGGTTTGTGCGAGGAAGAGAAGTGGAAGAAGAGATAATGACTGGGGTGTGGTGAGTATTTATAAGGACAGGGACGGCGTAGCGTTATTACGCAGGTGCCCCTGGCGGTTCACATCTGAAAGACACGTAGCGATCATGCAACACATCGGAGGTTGTTCCACGTTCCCACGTACGCCTGGATTGTCGGGTGGGCGTTCCTGCTTCTCCGGGTTTCAGGCAAAAGGATTGAGCATTTAAAACAGATTTAATGATTGTCTCTATATCTTTTGCTGACAAGGACGCAGCGAAGACATTCAACAGTTTTAACATAATGCATATGATTTGGATAGATAGATTTGAGATGGGAGCATAGAAAGGTTACGCTCCGATCACATTCACTTAGTTCAAAAGATTCAACGAGAAGACATATCTATAAGTGAATGTTGTAGAGGACAGAACGCAGTCATATGAATATATCTGAATAAGACCAAATCAATATAGTGAAGATAAACATGAAACTGAGTTAATATTGAAAACAAACCAAATGCGAAGACTTTGCAAGTGTAACGCCAATAGAAAATACTCCAAACATAAGTTTGGTGGTGGCGTTACCCACCGTATAGGAAGTATTAGACCCAAACACGGCACACAATTATCGTGGCACTCCGAAGTCAAATTCGTGTTAATGTATTCACACTTAGAGTGTAAGCCTTCATTAGTTGAAGATATACGTTACTTCGTGTGTTGCACATCTAAGACATCAACATGCATAAGTGTTAGGATGTGTGCATGATCATGGGACATTTTAGGATTCCGAGATATTTAGCTCGCACCGCAACTTGCAAAATCTTTTCTCATCCAAGGGATTTGTGAAGATATCTTTCAGTTGCTCTTCAGTGTTAACATGAATGATATCAATGTCTTCCTTCATGACATGATCTCTGAGAAAGTGATGATGGATTTGAATGTGCTTTGTTTTCGAGTGCTGAACTGGGTTGTTGGCGATCTTGATGGCGCTTTCATTGTCGCAGTAGAGTGGCACTTGCTTCAGATGATTTGAGTGTTTGCTTCATCCATAGAAGCTGAGCACAGCAAGATCCAGTAGCAATGTATTTAGATTCAGCAGTGGAGAGAGATACACAGTTCTGCTTCTTTGAAGACCAACACACAAGTGATCGTCCCAGAAAGTGACATGTTCCTGATGTAGACTTGCGATCCACCTTGTCACCAGCATAATCAGCATCCGAGAATCCAACTAGATCAAACTCTAAGCCCTTTGGATACCATAATCCTAGTGTTGGGGTGTAAGCCAAATATCGGAGAATTCGCTTCACAGCTAAGTGATGCGATTCCTTTGGTGCCGCTTGGAATCGAGCACACATGCAAACACTAAGCATGATATATGGCCTAGATGCATATAAATAAAGCAAAGAACCAATCATGGAGCGGTATACCTTTTGATCGAACTCTTTACCATTGGCGTCAGAATCCAGATGACTCTTGGTAGGCATTGGCGTCGTATAATCCTTGCAGTCTTGCATTCCGAACTTCTTCAGGCAATCTTTGAGGTATTTCTCTTGAGATATGAAGATGTCGTTGTGTTGCTGCCGTATTTGAAGACCAAGGAAGAACTTCAGCTCACCCATCATGGACATCTGATATTGCTCTTGCATCATATATCCAAACTCATCACTGTATTTCTGGTTAGTGCAGCTGAAGATAATGTCATCCACATATATTTGACACACAAACAATTCACCATCATATGTCTTCGTGAAGAGTGTGGGATCCAGGGAACCAGGTTTGAAGCCTTTGCTCTTCAGGAAGTCTTTGAGTGTGTCATACCAAGCACGAGGGGCTTGTTTGAGGCCATACAGTGCCTTGTTGATCTTGTAAACCATGTCAGGATGTTTTGGATCTTCAAAGCCAGGCGGTTGTGCAACATACACTTCTTCTTCAATCTTGCCATTGAGAAAGGCGCTCTTCACATCCATTTGATATAGAAGGATGTTATGATGATTTGCATAGGCTAGCAGTATGCGTATAGTTTCAAGCCTACCCATAGGAGCAAATGTTTCATCGAAGTCAATTCCTTCAATTTGAGTGTATCCTTGAGCAACGAGACGAGCCTTGTTTCTGACAACTTTACCATGCTCATCTTGCTTGTTGGGATATATCCATTTAGTGCCTATGATATTGTGTTTACAAGGATCAGGAAGCTTGACCAGTTCCCATACATTATTCAGCTCGAACTGTTGAAGCTCTTCTTGCATAGCTTGAATCCATTCAGGTTCCATGAAGGCTTCATCCACTTTCATGGGTTCAGATATTGAGACGAATGCAAAGTGCCCATAGAAATTTGCTAGTTGTGTTGCCCTTGAACGAGTGAGTGGACTAGGTGCATTGATGCTATCAATTATCTTCTCAATCTGTACTTCATTTGCAACACGAAGATGAACTGGACGAAGATTTTGCTCTTGCTGATCATTTTCATCATTTGAAGGATTGTCTTCAGGCTGAGCATAGTCTTCGGGTTGATTAGGTGCAGAGATGATAAGTTCCTCTTCAGGCTGTACTTCAGACGGTATGATTTCTCCAGTTCCCATAAGCTTGATGGATTCACTGGGTGGAATTTCATCAGTGAGGAGTTCATAGGATGTTTTCTTTAGAAGCTTGTGAAGATAAACACGGTTGATGACAAGGCAAGCAGTATCAATAGCTTCATGCCAAAACTTTCTTGGTGTCTTGTATTCATCGAGCATCGTCCGAGCCATCTCCATGAGTGTTTTGTTCTTGCGTTCCACAATGCCATTCTGTTGCGGTGTGTACGGAGCTGAGAACTCATGAGTGATGCCCAATGCATCGAGATAAGTGTCGAGGCCGGTGTTCTTGAATTCAGTGCCATTGTCACTTCTGATATGCTTGATCTTGACGCCATAGTTGTTCATGGCTCGATTGGCGAAGCGTCTGAAAACATCCTACACTTCAGTCTTGTAGAGGATTATATGCACCCATGTATATCTTGAATAATCATCAACAATGACGAAGCCATGGAGACAAGCAGTAGTGGTAAGGGTAGAGTAGTGAGTAGGGCCGAAGAAGTCCATGTGTAGCAGTTTGAAGGGTTGAGTCGTTGTCATGATTGTCTTCGAGGGATGCTTGGCCCTTGTCATCTTTCCAGCTTCGCAGGCACCGCATAAGTGATCCTTCTTGAACTTGACGCCCTCGATGCCTATGACGTGCTTATTCTTCGCAAGAGTATACAAGTTCCTCATGCCAGCATGCCCTAGCCTCCGATGCCAGAGAAAACACTCTGAAGCTTTTGCAAGAAGACATATGGTAAGCTGTGGTCCTGCTGAGAAATCTACCATGTACAAATCATCTTTCCGATACCCTTCAAAGACTAGAGACTTTTCATATTCCATTAGAACAAGGCAACGATATTTTCCAAATATCACAATCATGTTCAAATCGCAAAGCATTGAGACAGACATTAAGTTGAAACCAAGGGATTCAACAAGCATCACTTTATCCATGTGCTAATCCTTTGAGATTGCAACTCTACCTAGACCCAATACCTTGCTTTTGCCAGTATCAACAAATGTGATGTGGCTTTTGTCAGATGGACGTAAGGTTGAGTCCATGAGAAGACTTCGTTCGCCACTCATGTGATTAGTACATCCACTATCAATAATCCATTCTGAAGCAGCTGGTGTCATACCCTATAATGCAGTTAGGGGGATAGGCTTCACGAAGAGTATTGTGAAGCATAAACATTTGACGAGCAAGTGGATTATGAAGGCTTAGATCGAGGTTAGGACTGATAGGACAAATAGCAAGCGACTCAGGAACAAAATACATAATAAGACCATTTGGGCATTTGATCTTGCGCCCTACAAGATGTTTTAGGTCCCCAGCAATAGCTTTAGACACATTTGTTTTTCGGCTGGAAACCTTTCCCTGCAAAAGAGAATTAAGCTTTCTTATCCACCCACATCTTCAAGGGTGGCTTCGAAGCAATGAGTCTAAGTGCAGCATCTGAGAACTTTGGCTTTGGAGCCCTAGCAAATAGTCTTGCAGGTGGAGAATAGTACTCATAAGAATAAGTAGAGTAGTTCTGGGTCTTATGAACATGGTGGTTTGATGAACCACGCTCATATTCATAGGCCTGAGTATGGTTTCCCTACAAAACATTTGCGTTAGTGCGACTCAGGTGAGTCCTCTGTCTGTATGAAGCCTTTGGACCATATGAAGCATGTGGTCTGGGGTTTGTCTTCTTCCCTTCTGGTGTCATGACGACATTCACAGGAAGATTTTCCAGACACCTTTTTGGCACCCAGACTTTCTTCATAGGTGGCCCATTCCTGAAGTTAGTACCAATATACTTGGCAAACACTTCACCATTATGATTCTTAAACAGTTTATAGTTTGCATCAAAGGATTCATCAATGACGATGGGATTAGCACAAGTGAAGCCATATAGGGTAGATGGATCCATTGAAGGTTCCTTTGCAGCAACCCATGTGGTTTTGGGGTACTACTCAGGCTTCTAGTAAGAGCCATCAGCATTCATTTTCCTTTCGAACCCAACACCCTCTTTCCTAGGGTTTCAGTTCAGAATCTACCTTTTGAAGACATCACATAGTGTCTGATGCCCTTTGAGACTTTTGTACATCCCTGTTTCAAGCAATGTCTTCAACCTAGAATTTTCATCAGCAATAGTAGTGGCATCCTCAGCAAAGGGGTTAGTTACCACATCAACAGTTGAAGATATTGCAATAGTAGCAACAGTAGAACATCCAGCAACAGAAGTAGCATTATCACGCTCAAGGCATTTAAGACATGGTGGTCCAAATCCTTCTTGAGCACGACTGATCTATTCGGCGCGAAGTGACTCGTTTTCCTTTTGAAGATCTTCATGAGCCACTCTCAATTTCTCAAGTTCTTGCTTCCTTTGAAGATAATCATAGGAAAGCTTTTCATGAGTTTTTGAGAGCGTTTCATGACGACTTTCAAGTTCCTCATACTTAACATGAAGATTTTTTATGTCTTCAATTAAGGACTAAGATCGAGTCATTTCAGCGTCCAACAGGTCATCGCTTTTGTCTAACAGTTTTTGAATATGTTCCATAGCTTTCTGTTGTTTAGTTTCAATTTTAGCAAGTGTTTTGTAGCTGGGTTTGGAATTACAATCAGAGTCATCTTCACTTGATGTTTGAAAGTAAGCATCACATGAGTTTACCTTGGCACCACGTGCCATGAAGCAGTAGGTTGGAGAAGATGGATCGGGTTCAGGAGACATTGTTTTAAGTGACTCCTTGAAGTCGAGGAGGATCCTAACATGTCCAATGACCTTCATAAACATCAGAAATCCGATCCCATATAAGCTTTGCATTGCAGAGATGCATGATGCGCCTGAACTCATCTCTGGACAGAGAGGAGCAGATACCGTCCTTCACCTTGACATCCAGCAGAGTGAACTTCCAAATGTCTTCGGCATCCGCCATCTTGCATAAGTCAGTGAGGCCAATCTCCTGACCGTCCAAAGCTCACTATCCATTGCAAGGAGTCGCTTCCTCGTCATAGTCTTCCATTTGGGATAATCAGTGCCATCGAAGATAGGGCACGCAGCGGAGACTTTGATTATCCCTGCAGTCGACATAGCTAAAACTCCAGGTGGTTAAATCGAATCACATAGAACAAGGGAGTACCTTGCTCTGATACCAATTGAAAGTGCTAGTGATCGAATAGAGGGGGGGTGAATAGGCGATTTTTATGAAAGTCTTCAAAACATGGAAGTTTCAAAGACAATCGATAGAAATGAACCTATTAACATGCAGCGGAACGTAGACTACACTAGGAAAGCCATAGCCAAGTATTCAATGAAGTGAAAGTACAAAGACTAATAGCAACTAGGCAGTATGGATCAGGATGGAAGACGGTATGAAGCCAATCAGAACAAATAGTCACAGAGTGAAGACAAATAGATAATGCAAACAGGCAATGACTTCACAAGGACGAACTATGAATAAAGAGATGGGAAGGATAGAACTAGTTGCTCGTTGAAGACAAGGATTTGTTGGACCAGTTCCAGTTGCTGTGACAACTGTACGTCTGGTTAGGGAGGTTGAGATTTAACTCAGAAGACTGTGTCTTCACCTTATTCCCATTGAGCTAAGGACACCCAGTCCTCGCCCAATCACTCTGGTAAGTCTTCAAGAGAGACTTCCAAACCTTCACAGACTTCGTTCACCGGCAATCCACAATGACTCTTGGATGCTCAGAACGCGACGCCCAACCGGCTGGAGGATTCACAGTTGAGGGAGTCCTGGATTAGGGGGTCTCCGGACAGCCGGACTATCTCCATTGGCCGGACTGTTAGACTATGAAGATACAAGATTGAAGACTTCGTCTCGTGTCCGGATGGGACTCTACTTGGCGTGGAAGGCAAGCTAGGCAATACGGATATGGATATCTCCTCCTTTGTAACCAACCTTGTGTAACCCTAACCCTCTCCGGTGTCTATACAAACCGAAGGGTTTTAGTCCGTAGGACAACAACCACAACATACAATCATACCATATTCTAGCTTCTAGGGTTTAGCCTCTCTGATCTCGTGGTAGATCTACTCTTGTACTACCCATATCATCAATATCAATCAAGCAGGACGTAGGGTTTTACCTCCATCAAGAGGGCCTGAACCTGGGTAAAACATTGTGTCCCCTGCCTCCTATTACCATCCGGCCTAGACGCACAGTTCGGGACCCCCTACCCGAGATCCACCGGTTTTGACACCGACATTGGTGCTTTCATTGAGAGTTCCTCTGTGTCGTCACCGTTAGGCTTGATGGCTCCTACTATCATCAATAGCGATGTGGTCCAGGGTGAGACTTTTCTCCCCGGACAGATCTTCGTATTCAGCGGCTTTGCACTGCGGGCTAATTCGCTTGGCCATCTGGAGCAGATTGAAAGCTACGCCCGTGGCCATCAGGTCAGATTTGGAAGTTTGAACTACATGGCCGACATCCGCAGAGACTTGATCTTCAACGGATTTGAGCAACAGCCGGGCACGCCGCACTGTCACGATGGGTATGACCTAACTCTGCCGCTGAATAATACCCCAGAGGCCGCGCCCGCATCAGCTCCGACCCTTAGCTCGGAGCCAACTGCGCCAATCGAGGACGAGTGGTTAGACACCGCCTCAGGGGCTGCAGTCTCAACGGCGATCGAGCCGAACACCAGCCTAATCCTCTGCGAAGCCCGTGACTCCAAGGTGCCGGACTCTTTTCTGGACTCCGAACCGTCCGCGCCCCTGCCAATCGAATCCGATTGGGCGCCGATCATGGAATTCACTGCCGTGGATATCATTCAGCACTCGCCCTTCGACGACATTCTGAATTCACTAAGGTCTCTCTCTTTGTCAGGAGAGCCCTGGCCGGACTATGGCCAACAGGATTGGGATGCAGACGACGGAGAAATTCGACGCCCACCCACCACCCACTTCGTAGCCACTGTCGATGATTTAACCAACATGCTCGACTTCGACTCCGAAGACATCGACGGTATGGATGATGACGCGGGAGGCAAAGAGGAACCACCGCCCACAGGGCGCTGGACGTCCACCTCATCATATGACGTATACATGGTGGACACACCAAAAGAAGACGATGACGAGGAACGGAAGGACGCAACGGAGGCTTGTCCCCTCGAGAAGCAGTCAAAGTGGCAGCATAAGCGCCGCCCCAAATCCCGCCTCGGCAGAAATAACGATCATACAGACCCAGCATTGGAGCAGGGCGAACCACCGCCGGACCACGGCAATACGGAGAATCAAACCAATTCTGTCAAAGATAATAGTCCGGACGACATAACGCCGGACAGGCACCCGGAGCAGCAGAATGCCCGTCAAAGGCTTGTTGCCACTGCGAGGAGTCTGAAAAGGCAGAAGCAAAGGCTCAAGGCTGCATAGGACACACTCCAAATCAGACGGAGTAAAGTACTCAACACAGCAGCGAAGTACGGCGGCAATCGCCCCACCAAGTGCTACCCAAAGCGGAAGTTGCTACCTGAATTCGATGAGGAGGCCTCAGACCCCCCACAACCAAAAATTAAAAGATCCATCTGGCCGGATAGACGACCTCACGGCCAACATAAAGCGGCAAGCAACACCGCACATAAGCCAATACGCGGTCTACGCGAGGGCTCACATCAAAAGGATGGCGAAACCAGATCCATCTATGGACCATGCAAGCGTGCTCCAGCATACGATGCAACACAACAAACATCCGAACAATGCGGTACACCCAGATATAGGGGTGCCGCATACCCCCTATGTTTCACCAATGAGGTGCTGGATCATGAATTTCCAGAGGGGTTCAAACCCGTATCAAACCCGTAAACATAGAGGCATACGATGGAACAACAAACCCTGGCGTCTGGATTGAGGACTATATCCTCCATATCCACATGGCTCGGGGAGATGATCTCCTAGCCATTAAGTATTTACCCCTCAAACTCAAAGGGCCAGCTCGGCACTGGCTTAAGAGCCTCCCCAAAAGCTCCATTGGAAGTTGGGAAGAGCTCGAAGAGGCCTTTCGGGCAAATTTTCAAGGGACTTATGTCTGACCTCCGGACGCGGATGATTTGAGTCATATAACTCAACAGCCCGGAGAGTCAGCCCGAAAGCTTTGGAACAGGTTTCTTACTAAAAAGAACCAAATTGTCGATTGTCCGGACGCCGAAGCCTTGGCAGCTTTTACGCATAGCGTCCATGACGAATGGCTTGCCAGACACCTCGACCAAGAAAAGCCGAGAACAAGGGCAGCATTAACAAGCCTCATGACCCGCTTTTGCGCGGGTGAGGATAGCTAGCTAGCCAGATGCAGCACCAGCGACCCCAGTACATCCGAAGTTAGAGATGGAAACGGGAAATCACGGTGCAACAACAACAACAAACGCGGGATAAAGAAGACAGCACGAAGAGCACAACAGTAAACGCCGGATTCAAAAGCTCTCGGCCAGGTCAGCAAAAGCCGCCCTCTAAAGGCGCCAGAGACGAACTGTCCAGCCTAAACAAAATTCTAGACCAAATATGTCATATCCATAGCACCCCTGGTAAACCCGCTAATCATACCCACGGAGAATGTTGGGTCTTCAAGCAGTCCGGCAAGCTCAACGCCGTACACAAGGGGGAGGATACACCAAGCGAAGACGAGGATGAGCCTCTCAAGCAAGACACTAGGGAACAAAAGAAATATCCACCAGAAGTCAAAACAGTAAACGTGTTACACGTGATCAAGGGGAGAAACAAAACGGCACTCCCATAAAAATATGCCCAAGGGCCTATCACCGCGGAGTCCTGCCACTGGTCGTCTCAACCGATCACTTTCGACCATCGTGATTACTCAGCAAGTATCCGGCGTGCAGGATGGGCTGCCCTGGTATTAGACCCAATAATTGACGGATACCACTTCACACGAGTCCCGATGGATGGTGGCAGCAGTCTAAACCTGATATACCATGATACAATCCGCGAAATGGGGATAGACCCAACGAAAATTTGCCATAGCAACACTACCTTTAAAGGAGTAATGCCAGGCCCAGGGGCTCACTGCACGGGCTCCCTGCTACTAAAGGTTATATTCGGCTTCCCCGATAACTTCCGTAGCGAACATTTAACCTTCCACATTGCTCCGTTCCAAAGTGGCTATCAAGCACTACTTGGACGCGAAGCTTTTGCTCGCTTTAATGTAATACCACATTACGCTTCCCTGACGCTCAAGATGCCCGGTCCACGCGGCATCATTACAGTGAACGGAAGTATTAAGCGATCATTGCGCGCCAAAGGGAATGCGACTGCCTTGGCAGCCGCACACTAAAAACGGCCTCGCCAACTAAAGTATTTGATAGGTCGTCATGACCACGGACGCGGTTAGACGAGTCCGGCGTTGCTATATGTAATTTATACCGGATTGATGGCCACACCCCTATTATAAATACAAGGCGCTCAACGCGCGTAGACAAGTGGCAATTTCTACTCATTTCTAGTTATACATGGTCTCTTTAAAAAACCACCTTTTTGCATGACAACTTTTTCACCTAAGTTCCTCTTTTTTACAGATGACCATCGTGCTACACCCATCCAGGATACGGCACAACGGAGACACAGGCGCAGACGTGCAGCAAGGACCCGCTCCAACGATTCTTTTTAGATTAAGACCCTACGTAAACCTTTTTTACTGTCTCTTGTTGATACACATCCACCGAATTCTCACCGCAATTGAGAAGGATGCTGACGTCTTGGCATGTGGCCACGTCAGAATAATGCACGTACCTGGACACAAGGGGCTTCTTACAAAGGGCACTATTTAGGCCCGGTTTATACCATAAAGACTGAATATCTTAGGGAGTGTTCGGCGTCGCGAGTTTGGCCTTATATGCATCAGCTCCGAATCATTGTCTTTGGTCAAATGTTGGGTTTGCCCGGCTCCTGTGTTTTGGTGCCTTACGTTCCGCTTTATCGGCTAAGGCAGCACCAGGAGAACTACTGCGATTGTGCCCTGGTTCATCCGGACGAGCACCTCAGTAGAGAAAGCCGAAAACTGACTGTCATGATATAGCGTGAGACTGGTCAACCACTCGATGACCTATCGGAATGTTAGAATTCCTCCGCCTTAACGAAGGGCCGTTTTCCGGCCAGGCATGTACGCACCCCGAGATCAGGAGAGTGCGGAGCCACCAGGGGCTATCTAGTAGCCCCACTGTCAAACTCCTATGGCTAAGTGAAAGTGTTAAAGCATTATAGTCTGGTTGCCTCGTTCGCTACGCTATCACCTCCTTAATAGGACCAAGACGTTGGGTTAAGTGTGAACACGCGTTTTTCGCGAGCACCTCCGCATTATATGCGTGAGGGTTGAAGCCGACGACTGCAATCTTTCAGGTTATACACATGTATACATAAACGGCCGCACAGGAGGCATCATACTACTTTCGGGCAAAAGTATAAACATAGCCTTATAAAATTTCATAAAAGCATTATGTTTACAATGAGAATACATATCACTCAAACATAATATTCTTCGAGCACTGGGCCTCTATCAAACGAGCACCCTCGGGAACCTCCTCGAAATAGTGCTTGGCAGCCACTCGGCCTATGGCCGAACCCTGCGCCGCAACAGTGGTAGCGTCCATCTCCGCCCAGTGTGCTTTAACACGGGCAAGGGCCATCCGCGAGCCTTCTATGCACCCCGACCTCTTCATCGCATTAATGCGCGGCACCACACCAAGGAACCGCTGCACTAAACTGAAATAATTGTTTGGCTTTGGCTTTTCCGGCCATAGCTGATCCACGACAGACCTCATGGCGAGTCCAGACAACCGATTTAGTTTGGCCCATTCGGCTAGCTGGTCAGTCAATGGAAGCAGACGCTGTGGAACGTTGAATTGCAACCAGAAAAGCTTGTCCACTTCACGATCTATTTGACCTTGGAAGTATTGGCCGCATCGGCAGCGCTCGCCGCCAAGTCCATATACGCATCTGCTGAACTCCACAGCCAATCCAGAGGGGCATACCGTGGATCTCCGAACTTCCTCTATAGCATGACGGGCTTCCCAGCCGCAATATCCCCGGCTTCCCGCAACTCCTCCTTCTTCGCTCTCATAGCAGATCAGGTGTCTTTGTCCGCCATCGTGGCCTTCTCAAGGTCCGTTGCCTTCGCTCGGTTTTCTTTTTCAAGGAGCCGGCAACGGGCGGCAGTGTCTTTTAATTCTACGGCCATCTTGGCCATCTTCTCTTGGCTCTCGCAATGTGCGGTCTTCTCGGCTTTCAACTCTTCGGCCGCCTTCAAAGCAGCCGCATTACTAATCCTCGCTTGTTCCTTGGCTCGGGCAAGTTCTGCCCGCAAGGTTTCCACGGTGGCAGCTCCATCTGCAGTCACAACATATTAAAGATACTGGCATCATGTTGCTCTTACTATGTGGCGTTCACCAGATAATAACACTTACCACGTGCCTCGTCAAGCCTCTTGTTAACAAGCTCGATGTCGGCGTCTGCCGCATCCAGTTGCCGTTTTAATTCGGCAAACTCACTAGTCCGGCTAGCCACCGGAGCTTCCACCACCTGCACATAAGGGCAGTCTAGTTATTGCCTGGGACTATGATCCTCTATTCGCCGCCGTTCTCGACGAAAACCAGAGTCTCAGGGGCTACTATCTACACAGGGCACACCTAACATGTGCGGTACTATCACATATTATCTCACGTACCTCAAAGCCTGTCAGTAGACTCATAAAGGCTTCATGTAATCCGCTTTCGGCAGACGAAATTCTCTCCATCACCGTACCCATCAGCGTATGGTGTTCTTCTGAGATGGCCGCTCGCCCCACCAGCTCCCTCAGAACGTCCGACCGCACACCAGACGGTGCCGGACTCTTTTGTTTGCTCTCTTTGGGAGTCGGACACTTGGGACTTCGGGGGTCTATGGGATTATCTTCTGGCCTCACCGGATACGGAGAGGCCCTCCGTGATGACACTTCGGGGTCGCCCGCTTCTTGAGCGGAGGAGTCCGGGGGAGGCGTTTCGCTCTCCATCATCTCTGTAAGAAGATCCCCCGAAGACGAGCTCAGCTGAGAGGGGCTAAGGCCTGAACTGCAAGATATATGCGGTGGTTATTTTCTCAGAAAAAAGATAGTATACCTTCACTATTAAAGTATTTTGGATCACTTACGACTCGTTGGAGGGCTGATCCCCCCGTGGACTTTGTGCGGCAAAAGCACCCCCCGAGGCAGGACCCTCTGTGGGAGACTTCTTCTCCCGTTTGGAGGCCTCGGCTTCCGGATCCTCGGAAGCAGTCCTTTTCCTCCCCCGGTTATCCCCCTTCATGGAGACGCTCATTCCCTCGGTTGGAACTTGCAGCGATGGGGGCCCGCGTCTGCCCATATTATCCCCCCCCCCCGTATCTTCCTTCGAGGGCTCCGGGCAAGGTGCGAGCTCGAGCATCTTTTCCAATACCGGATTTTCCAAACCCTCAGGGAGGGGGGGCAAACATCGAATCATCTTCGCCTTTGTTAGCCAGTCCTGGTCAAAGAGCGAACTCTCAGAAATAACTTCATGATGAATAAAAGACAGTGTGTTCGGCTAGAGGATTTCTTACTTGTTCGGCGGCGCAGTTACTGCTCAGGCCCACGTCCTCGGTAGTATCCGGACACTCTATTTGAGGTCCGAAGAATGACTTGTACATCTCCTCGTGCGTCAGGCCGAGGAAACTTTGAATGGCACGCGGTCCTTCTGGGTTGAACTCCCACAAGCGAAGGGGCCGGCGTTTGCAAGGCTGGACTTGACGAACCAGCATAACTTGTATTACCATGACCAAATTAAAATCTCCCTCGAAGAGATCTCGAATGCAGCTTTGAAGTATAGGCACGTCCTTGGCTGGACCACAGCTCAGACCTCTGCTAATCCATGACATTAGTTGTGGTGGGGGGCCCGAGCGGAAAGCGGGGGTAGCCGCCCACTTGGCACTTCTGGGAGCTGTGACATAAAACCACTCCCGTTGCCATAATTCGGACACCTTTGGAAAGGAACCTTTCGGCCATGGAGCTCCTGCCATCTTGCCTATTGATGCACCTCCACACGCTGCATGTTGCCCCTCGATCATCTTCGGCTTCACTTCAAAGGTCTTGAGCCACAGGCCGAAGTGAGGGGTAATGCGGAGGAAGGCCTCACACACGACAATAAATGTCAAGATGTGGAGAAAGGAGTCCGGAGCTACATCATGGAAATCTAGCCCGTAATACAACATCAAACCCCTGACGAAGGGATCCAAAGTGAGGCCTAGGCCTCGGAGGAAGTGGGAGACGAACATGACGTTCTCGTTGGGTTTGGGAGTAGGGACGACCTGCCCTCGAGCAGGTAGCCGATGCGAAACCTCGGCGGTCAGGCATCTGGCCTCCCTCAACTTCTTGATGTCCTCTTCCGTCACGGAGGAGGGCATCCATCAGCCTTGAAGGCTGGATCCGGACATGATTGAAGATCCGGAGCACCTAACCTGGGCTTTGTGTGTTGGAACTCGAGGCGGGGGAAGGGTTCGATTGAGCACGAGAGGGAAAAAGCGAAAACCTTGTCCCTTTATAAAGAGGGTGAATATCAAGCGTCCTCTCCGTAGCCGTTTAGGACATGCCTATAATCTAGGAGTCCTAGACATGGTTGGGTTACCCACGACCGCATTAATGAGAATCCCGTAATTGGGGGAACACGATCTCTGCTTTGACAAGACGTGTCAAGAAACCGTCTCGCGTTATGTGTGGAGCTGGTTGAAGAAAAATGGTTCAAATAATCACCGGGCCATGACGTAACGTCTTGCTGCCAAAACAAGTCAGCAAATTGGATTTGCGAAAATATTATTCTCTCTACGGCGGTATGTGGAACTTATTTTGCAGGGTCGGACACTATCCTCGTATTCAAATTCTTCTGTGATGTATTCGGAGAAGGAACCCGCCTTGCAACGACAAAGACAATACTGCGCGCCGGACTCATCATCATTGAAGCCTGGTTCAGGGGCTACTGAGGGAGCCCTGGATTAGGGGGTCTCCGGACAGCCCGACTATCTCCATTGGCCGGATATTAGACTATGAAGATGCAAGATTGAAGACTTCGTCTCGTGTCCAGATGGGACTCTACTTGGCGTGGAAGGCAAGCTAGGCAATACGGATATGGATATCTCCTCCTTCATAACCGACCTTGTGTAACCCTAACCCTCTCCGGTGTCTATATAAACCGAAGGGTTTTAGTCCGTAGGACAACAACCACAACATACAATCATACCATAGGCTAGCTTCTAGGGTTTAGCCTCTCTGATCTCGTGGTAGATCTACTCTTGTACAACCCATATCATCAATATCAACCAAGCAGGACATAGGGTTTTACCTCCATCAAGAGGGCCCGAACCTGGGTAAAACATTGTGTCCCCTACCTCCTGTTACCATCCGGCCTAGACGCACAGTTCGGGACCCCCTACCCGAGATCCGCCGGTTTTGACATCGACAACAGTCCTCAAGTGTAACAGGTCTTCAGATCACACAAACAGGAAGACTTCAGTGATGCCTAACACTCTTTGGCTCTGGATGTTTAGGGCTTTGTCCTCGCAAGGATTTCTCTCTCAAAGGCTTCGAGGTGGGTTGCTCTCAAACGACAAAAGCCGTGCACTAACTCTGAGCAGCCAACCAATTTATGGTGTAGGGGTGGGCTATTTATGGCCACTAGGCAACCCGACCTGATTTGTCCGAAATGACCCTAGGTCACTAAGGAACTGACACGTGTTCCAACGGTCAGATTTCAAACACACACGGCAACTTTACTTGGGCTACAAGTAAAGCTGACTCATCCAAGTCTGGATAAGATGTGCTCTCATTGTCTTCACTCGAACACATAGGGTTTTGGTTACGCATCACTTCAGTCACTCTGACTTTGTTCACTGGGACCCCACTTAACAGTACGGTGGTTCCTATGACTCAATAAAGAAGAAAAGGAAACAACGAAACAACTAAGTCTCCGCGCTCCATAGTCTTCACTCAATGTCTTCTCTTGTCATAGTCTTCAATGTGAATATCTTCACATACCACCTTTGTCTTCAATGTCTTCATACATTTTTAGGGGTCATCTCTGGTAGGAAAACCGAATCATTGAGGGACTACTACCTATGTTATCCTACAATTCTCACAAACACATTAGTCCCTCAACCAGGTTTGTCGTCAATACTCCAAAACCAACTAGGGGTGGCACTAGATGCACTTACAAGGTAATTGATAAAAACAAAATTTTTGATGCGGAATGCTACCTATCATTCATCATGTAATCTCTTTTGTGGCATGAATATTAAGATCCGAATGATTCAAAGCAATAATCTAGAATTTTACATAAAGACATCAATACTCGGGCATACCAACAAACAATGATGCCTTTCAAAATATCAATGCTAAAAAACGTTATCCCTACAAAATCATATAGCCTTGACATGCTCCATCTTCTTGACACAAAGTATTTATCATTCACAACCCCTATGACAAGCCGAGCAATTGGTTCATACCTTTTAATGTGCTTCAGCTTTTTCAACCCCCAAGCAATACATGAGCGCAAGCCATGGATATAGCACTATGGGTGGAATAGAGTACGGTGATAGAGGTAATATGAAGAAGACAAAAAAGGAGAAAGTCTCACATTGATAAGGCTAATCAATGGGCTATGGAGATGCCCATCAATTGATGCCAATGCAAGGAGTAGCGATTGCCATGCAACGGATGCACTAAGAGCTATAAGTGTATGGAAGCTTAAAAGAGAAAACTAAGTGGGTGTGCATCCAACTTGCTTGCTCATGAAGACCTTGGGCATTTGAGGAAGCCCGTCATTGGAATATACAAGCCAAGTTCTATAATGAAAAATTTCCACTAGTTATATGAAAATGAAAGTATAGGAGACTCTCTATATGAAAAACATGGTGCTACATTGAAGCACAAGTGTGGAAAGGATATCAACATTGCACCTTCTCTCTTTTTCTCTCATTTTTTTCTATTTTCTCTCTTTTTTGGGGATCTTTTTGGTCTTTTTCTCTCACTTGGGACAATGCTCTAATAATGAATAGTGGTGATCATCATACTTCTATTTACTTGCAACTCAAAATTAAAACTCGATACTAGAACAAAATATGAGTCTATGTGAGTGCCTCTGGCGGTGTACCAGGATGTGCAATGATCCAGCGTAACATGTATAAAAATAATGAAAGGTGGCTGATACGTCTCCAACGTATCTATAACTTTTTATTGCTCCATGCTATTATATTATCCATCTTGGATGTTTTATATGCATTATTATACTATTTTATTTCATTTCTTGGGACTAACCTATTATCCTAGTGCCCAGTGCTAGTTGCTCTTTTTTCCATGTTTTTGTCTTTTACAGAAAATCAATACCAAAAGGAATGAAACTTTTTGATAATTTTTCTTGGACCAGAAGACACCTAGGAAGCTTCGGGAGGAGGCCAGAAGGTCCACGGGTGAGCCACAAGCTCACCAGGCACGCCCTAGGGGGGCGCCCTATGAGCTTGTGGGCCCCCCATGGTTCTTCCCACCCTAATCTCAGCTCCATAAATACCCAAATATTCCACGTATACCAGAGGGCACACCAAATATACTTTTCCGCTGCCACAAGCTTCTGTCCTCGTGAGATCCCATCTTGGAGCATTTTCTGGTACTCTGCCGGAGGGGGATTCAATCACGGAGGGCTTCTACATCAACCTTGCTGCCCTTCCATTTGGTACCGGTTTTTTAAAAAGCCAAAAAAACAAGCAAAAAATAGCAACTGTCATTGGGCGCTAGGTTAATAGGTTAGTCCCAAAAATAATAATACATAAGTGCATAATAAACATCCAAGATTGATACTATAATAGCATGGAACAATAAAAAATCACAGATACGTTGGAGACGTATCAATGAGCATACGTATGGATCACATCATTAGTAGCGTCGACGGGGCAATGCACAAAGTTCGCTAGCATCCACGTGTAAGGAGCGTCGATTGGGAGTCTGTCTTTAGTCTTATCTTCAGCCTCCTCAGGAGCCATACCAATAAGTGCCTCCATCTGCTGGCTCCACCCGTCAGAATCTATGCTCATAGACAAAGGCTTCCCCTCAATAGGAAGTGCAAGGATCATAGAAACATCCTGAAGTGCCACGATCATCTCTCCGGTCCGGAGGTGGAAAGTGTGCGTCTACGGCCTCCACCGGGCCATAAGTGCAGTGATTACCGCAGTGTTCAGGTTTGGCGTCGACCGGCTGACAAGCTGGATGGGCGGGAGGAGTCTTAGCATCTCGATGTACCGTGTGTGCTGCTCATCGTACATCATATGGCACTCGACAGGCCCTGTGAGACCGAATCCTCAGGGGTCCAAGCTTCTACAAACATACAAGTGAGAATATTAAGGCATATTCTACACATTTGAAACAATACAAATTTAAAACATACAAGTCCAAGAGTATTTTTGTTACCATTTTCTTCTCCGCCATCAAGTATGCTAGGTGTTCAACATCTTAGTAATTATCGAGAAGCCACACCATCTACATTTTTGAAACAATAAGACATTGCACTATGTGAGCATGTGAGTATCTCATACAAATCCCATAAGAAATTACTCTATGTGGGCATGTGAAAAATATTTGAAACATGGTTTCTACACACATGTTCCTAATTTGAACAAATATTGAAAGAAATACACATAAGGGCCAATTACCGTAACACACACATGTTTATAATTTGAACTAAACCAACTACCATAGTACACATATGTTTCTAATTTGAACAAAACCAACTTCCATAGTACATTTGGTTCTAAGAAAAATTAACCTCGTACCCCCCAATGAATCTACTATATCACTAAGCTCCCTAGGGGTAAAAGGCCTCACAATCAATTGAGGTGTCTGAGGGAGTCCTGGATTAGGGGGCCTCCGGACAGCCGGATTATATCCTTTGGCCGGACTGTTGGACTATGAAGATACAAGATTGAAGACTTCGTCCCGTGTCCGAATGGGACTCTACTTGGCGTGGAAGGCAAGCTAGGCAATACGGATATGGATATCTCCTCCTTTGTAATCGACCTTGTGTAACCCTAACCCTCTCCGGTGTCTATATAAACCGGTGGGTTTTAGTCCGTAGGACAACAACCACAACATACAATCATACCATAGGCTAGCTTCTAGGGTTTGGCCTCTCTGATCTCGTGGTAGATCTACTCTTGTACTACCCATATCATCAATATTAATCAAGCAGGACGTAGGTTTTTACCTCCATCAAGAGGGCCCGAACCTGGGTAAAATATTGTGTCCCCTGCCTCCTGTTACCATCTGGCCTAGACACACAGTTCAGGACCCCCTACCCGAGATCCACCGGTTTTGACACCGACATTGGTGCTTTCACTGAGAGTTCCTCTGTGTCATCACCTTTAGGCCCGATTGCCCCTCCGATCATCAACAACGATGCGGTCCAGGGTGAGACCTTTCTCCCCGGACAGATCTTCGTGTTCGGTGGCTTTACACTGCGGGCTAATTCCCTTGGCCATCTGGAGCAGATTGAAAGCTACGCCCCTGGCCATCAGGTCAGATTTGGAAGTTTGAACTACACAATCGACATCCGCGGAGACTTGATCTTCGACAGGTTCAAACCACAGCCGGGCGTGCTGTACTGTCACGATGGGTATGACCTAGCTCTGTCGCCGAACAGTACCCCAGAGGCCGCGCCCGCATCAGCTTCGACCCTTAGCTCGGAGCCAACTACGCCAATCGAGGACGGGTGGCTAGACACCGCCTCAGGAGCTGCAGCCTCAACGGCGATCGAGCCGAACACCAGCCTAATCCTTTGTGAAGCCCGTGACCCCAAGGTGTCGGACTCTTTTCCGGACTCCGAACTGTCCGCGCCCCTGCCAATCGAATTCGATTGGGTGCCGATCATGGAATTCACCGCCGCAGATATCTTTCAGCACTGTCGGCGACATTCTGAATTCACTAAAATCTCTCTCTTTGTCAGGAGAGCCCTGGTCGGACTATGGCCAACAGGATCGGGATGCGGACGACGAAGAAATTTGACACCCACCCACCACCCACTTTGTAGCCACTATTGATGATTTAACCGACATGCTCGACTTCGACTCTGAAGACATCGACGGTATGGACGACGATGTAGGAGACGAACATGAACCAGCGCCTATAGGGCACTGGAAAGCCACCTCGTCATATGACATATACATGGTGGATACACCCAAAGAATGCAATGGCGACGAGATAACGGAGGATGACCCCTCCAAGAAGCAACCCAAGCGCCGACGTCAGCGGCGCCGCTCTAAGTCCCGCCAAAGCAAAAGTGGTGATACCAGCACAGGAGATAATAACACTCTGGATAGTGCCCAAGACAACAACAATCCCCTCCAGCAAGATTTAGAGCAGGAGGATGGAGGAGCAGCCCTCCCGAGAGAGCGGCAGACGGAGAGGAGGAGGATGACAATTACATGCCCCCCTCCGAAGACGAGGCAAGCCTCGGCGACGATGAATTCGCCGTACCAGAGGATCCCGTCGAACAAGAGCGCTTCAAGCGCCGGCTTATGGCCACGGCAAATAGCCTGAAGAAAAAGCAGCAGCAGCTTCAAGCTGATCAAGATCTGCTAGCTGACAGATGGACTGAAGTCCTCGCGGCCGAGGAATATAAACTCGAGCGCCCCTCCAAGAATTACCCAAAGTGCAGGTTACTACCCCGACTGGAGGAAGAAGCGTATGATACGGCTGATCGGCCACCTCGTGGCCGCGATAGAGAGGCATTCCAGCCAAAAACTCAGCCTCCACCCCGACGCCATTCAAATAAAAAGGCATGGGGAGATACGCCAGACCTGCGAGACATATTGGAGGACAAAGCAAAGCATGCAAGATCGATCTACGGATCACGAGGGCGCACAACTCTGCGAGACGATAAACGTCACGCCGGATACAGTAAAAGCAAATCCGGCCGGGCCGAACACAGCGGGCAAGACCCATTCGAGCTGCGTCGCGATATAGCCCAATACAGAGGCGCCGCACACCCCTTATGCTTCACAGACGAAGTAATGGAACATCAATTCCCAGAAGGTTTCAAACCTGTAAATATTGAATCATACGACGGCACAACAGATCCCGCAGTATGGATCGAGGATTTCCTCCTCCACATCCACATGGCCCGCGGTGATGACTTACACGCCATCAAATACCTCCCACTAAAGCTCAAAGGACCAGCGCGGCATTGGCTTAACAGCTTGCCAGCGGACTCCATTAGCTGTTGGGAAGATCTGGAAGCCGCATTCCTCGACAACTTTCAGGGCACTTATGTGCGACCACCAGACGCCGATGACTTGAGCCACATAATTCAGCAGCCAGAAGAGTCGGCCAGGCAATTCTGGACTCGGTTCCTTACAAAGAAAAATCAAATCGTCGACTGTCCGGATGCAGAGGCCTTAGCGGCTTTCAAACACAACATCCGAGACGAGTGGCTAGCCCGGCACCTTGGTCAGGAAAAGCCGAAATCTATGGCAGCTCTCACGACGCTCATGACCCGCTTTTGTGCGGGAGAAGACAGCTGGCTGGCTCGCAGTAATAACATATCAAAGAACCATGGTACCTCCGATACCAAGGACGGCAATAGCAGGTCACGTCGCAACAAACATAAGCGCCGCATTAACAGCGAAAATACCGAGGATACGGCAGTCAATGCCGGATTCAAAGGCTCTAAACCCGGTCAGCGGAAAAAGCCATTCAAACAAAGTACGCCGGGTCCGTCCAGCTTGGACCGTATACTCGATCGCTCGTGTCAAATACACGGCACCCCAGACAAGCCAGCCAATCACACCAACAGGGATTGTTGGGTGTTCAAGCAGGCCGGCAAGTTAATTGCCGAAAACAAGGACAAGGGGCCGCATAGCGATGACGAGGAGGAGCCCCGGCAGCCGCACACCGGAGGACAGAAGAGGTTTCCCCCGCAAGTGCGGACGGTGAACATGATATACGCAACCCACATCCCCAAGAGGGAGCGGAAGCGTGCGCTCAGGGACGTATATGCGTTGGAGCCAGTCGCCCCAAAGTTCAACCCTTGGTCCTCCTGTCCGATCACCTTCGATCGCAGGGACCACCCCACTAGTATCCGTCATGGCGGATTCGCCGCACTGGTCCTAGACCCAATCATTGACGGATTTCTCCTCACTCGAGTCCTTATGGATGGCGGCAGCAGCCTGAACCTGCTTTATCAGGACACAGTGCGCAAAATGGGTATAGACCCCTCAAGGATCAAACCCACAAAAACGACCTTTAAAGGCGTCATTCCAGGTGTAGAGGCCCATTGCACAGGCTCAATTACACTGGAAGTGGTCTTCGGATCCCCGGATAACTTCCGAAGTGAAGAGTTAATCTTCGATATAGTCCCGTTCTGCAGTGGTTATCACGCGCTGCTCGGGCGAACCGCATTTGCTAGATTCAACGTGGTACCGCATTATGCATACCTCAAGCTCAAGATGCTAGGACCTCGCGGAGTTATTACAGTCAATGGAAACACAGAGCGCTCTCTCCGAACAGAGGAGCACACCGCGGCCCTCGCAGCAGAAGCGCAAAGCAGCCTCTCAAGGCAATCGACCAGTTCGGTGCTTCAAAGCCCGGACACCTTCAAGCACGCTCGGAGCAATCGGCAAATAGACCTCCTGGCACGATCTGAGCTCGCGTAGCAATACGGCGGCTACCGCAATCCCAGCCCAACGGCAAAACTCGTGTCGCGCGTACATAATTACGCATTAAAAATACCATGAACACAAGTGGGGAGGGGGGCACAACCGGGGCACGCCCCAAGACGCGGCTTAAACCACACTAGGGGCTTCCCGTTTGGTTATTTTTCTTTTTTTAGGACATTAATCTCTGGAAACACTGTCCGGCAGCACTATTGCCGAACACATGATGCAGCAACTAAGGAGGCAGACAACTACGTCATACCACAGAATCCCAGATGGATTTAAGTAACGAGCGAACTATTTGATTTAATATCATTCCTCAGCTTGCCTTTGGAAGGGACATAGTCCTACTCTTTGCTTATCACACTATCTGTATCACTCTGCTTTAACGCAATTTTTTTAAAACAATGCATGACATTACGACTATTATTGCATTCTTGTTATATATATATATGTGTGTATATATATATATATATGTGTGTGTGTGTGTGTGTGTGTGTGTGTGTGTGTGTGTGTGTTCATTAATGACGCCTTGCAACCGTACACTTTGGTACGGACAATACACCAGGGGCTTACGTACCCCACAATATGGTGTGAAAAGTCCGAACACTTTCACAAGTGCGGCACCCCGAACTTATAACATTATATGCATCAGCTCCGAATCATGTTTTTGGTCAAATGTTGGGTTTGCCTGGCTCCTATGTTTTGGTACCTTACGTTCCGCTCTATCGGCTAAGGTAGCGCTAGGAGAACTACTGCGATTGTGCCCCGGTTCTGCTGGGTTCAACACCTCAGTAGAGAAAGCTAAAATTGACTGTCATGATAAGGCGAGACACTAGTCGCTGTTCGGCGAGGTTTTCGAGTCCCTAAAGACTTATGCCGCTTAGAGCGAGGGGTCGGCCCTGTCCGACTTAAAGGCGTGTATCGCGCCCCAAATTTGGCCTTCTGAATACCAGGGGCTTCGCCGAAATTTAAAATTATAGAATTCTATGGCTAAGTGAGAGTGATAAAGCATTATTAGTCCGGTTGCCTTGTTCGCTGTGCTGAGCACCTCCCTCGAAGGACCCAAACATGGGAACAAGAGTGCTCAGGTTTATCCCGAACAGCCCAGCACTCGTGGCATGGGGGCAGAAGCCGAGGACTAGCCATCTCTCAGATTGATAAACAGCCAAACAGAAGGTAATATTTTAAATTCAAACAAGCGTTGCATAGCGCATATGAAACAAGTTTTCATAAATACAGGATAAAACGAGCAAGTCTCACTCAAATATTACATCTTTTGAACACTCGTCCGCTATGAGACGGGCACCCGGCAGAACACCCTCGTAGTACATCTCGGGGTGGCGGTGCTCCTTGCCCTCCGGCGGCCCCTCCTTGATCAGCTTCACGGTGTCTAGCTTGACCCACTGCAATTTGACACGGGCCAAAGCCCGGCGTGCACCCTCAATGCAGACAGATCGCTTGACGACCTCCAGCCGCGGGTAGGCATCCACAAGCCGCCTCACCAGGCCGAAGAAGCTGTTCGGAAGGGCATCGCCAGGCCACAGCCAAACTATAAAGCCCTTCATGGCCTGATCGGCCGCCTTATGTAGCTCGACCATCTGCTTCAGCTGGTCGCTCATTGGCACCGGGTGTTCGGTCTCAGCATACTGAGACCAGAACAGCTTCTCCGTGAAGCTTCCATCCTTGGCCTGGTAAAATTGTGCGGCATCCGACACGCTGCGGGGCAAATCTTCGAATGCTCCTGGAGAGCTCCGGATTCGGGCAAGTAATCGGTAATTTACTTTTCATGCTTGCTTTGCATATAGAAAGCCTTACCCGCCGCTATCTTCTTCATTGCTTCGATCTCCTGGAGGGCCCTTTGGGCTTCGGCCTTGGCACTTTTTGCACTCTCGAGGGCCGCGGCAAGCTCAGACTCCCGCGTCTTTGAGTCAAGCTCCAACGCCCCGTGCTTCGCCACGAGAGCCTGGAGCTCTTGCTGCACCTCGCCCACCCGAGCCTCATGCTTTTCTCACTCGGTGCGCTCCTTGGCCGCGTTATCTTCGGCCTTGGTTAGCGCTTACTTCAGGGTCGCCACCTCGGTCGTGGCCCCTGGCGAATATACGATGATCCTGTCATTTTGCAATCGCATCTTCTTTTATATATGCATATCTATAGACAGGGTATTACTTACCATTGTTCTCCTTGAGCTGCCTCTTGGCAAGGCCGAGCTCTTTCCTGGACCCCTCGAGGTCCTACTTTAGTACGGTGACCTCCGCAGTCGGTGCGGCGGACGCCAGCAGCGAAGCCTGCATATGCATATTGACATACTTATATTAGACTCCTGCAATATTATTTGATCCTCTTTTCGGCTTTTCTTTGTGAACACCGAACAAAGCATCGGAGGCTACTGTCTATGCGGTAATATTTCTACTACATTTTAAAACACTTACCTCGAAGCCTGTTAGAAGGCTGGCACAGGCTTCAGTCAACCCACTCTTGGCGTACTAAACCTTCTGGACCACCGCACTCATAACAGTACAGTGCTCCTCGTCGGTGGAAGCGCTGCGAAGCGCTTCCAACAGATTGTCCGGCGCCTCTAGATGGACAGAGGTCACCGGCACAGGCGTCTTGCCCCTCTTAGAAGGAGGCTGCATGCCCGAGCCTGGAACCGCTGGAGGTTCCGGCGTGGTGTTCGGCTGAGGGCCGAACTCGGAGCTCTCAGGGGCCCCGTCCCCTCGGCTCCCGAAGTCCGGAAGGTCGCCTTGAGGCACCTCCGGGACTGTCTCCCCTCGGTCCGGTGCCTCTTGAGACAGCACCTCGGCATCGTCGGCAGGATGAGGGGAGGTGGCGGTCGGGACTGGATCACTATCCATGTCCGACGAGCCCAGGGAGTCGTCCGATGATACATCGATACTGGCTCGTGGCGGCCTGCATAATTATGTTCGGCGTTAGGGAAAACAGTGCGACAAAGGAATTCTATGAGTTACTCTGGTATCCGAATACTTACGATCTCCCCGGCGGCTTGGCCCTGGGCAACCACTCGTCTTCGCTTTCGTCGGCGGCGGTGGAACTGTCCGGAAGGAGAGTCCTTCCCTTCTTGGACCCTTCGCCCCCCCCCCAGTTGGGGCGGCCTTCCTTTTCTTATCTCCCCCAGCCGGTGGGGGAGCATCTTCTTCTTCTTCCTTGTATTCGGGGGAAGAGTGCGCCGCAGAGTCATCGGACGGTGAGTCCGACGATGCCTGGCGTCGGGAACTCTTTCAGGTTCCCTTGGCCTTCTTGGTCTTCTCCGGCACCGTATAAGGGGCCGGAGTCAGCATCTTCGCCAGAAGAGCGTCTGCGGGGCCTTCAGGCAAAGGAGCCGGACAGTCGATCTGTCCGACCGTCTCCTGCTAGTCCTGTCAAAGGTACAGGAGTTTAGATCCCGCATGGATTCAATCTATAGAAAATAAGTATTCTGTGAAAGGTAAAGCAGCTTACCGCACTGGCTTGGCGCTTCGCGCTGAATCCGCGATTCTCGGTAATAGGAGGTGGGACCTCGGCGCTTTTGAACAACACCCTCCAGGCATCTTCGTGAGTCGTGTCGAAGAGCCTGTTCAGAGTTCGGTGTTGCGCCAGGTCGAACTCCCACAAGTTGAACTCCCGTTGTTGGCACGGGAGGATCCGGCGGTGGAGCATGACCTGGACCACGTTGACAAGTTTGAGCTTCTTGTTCACCATGTTTTGAATACATGTTTGGAGTCCGGTCAGCTCTCCCAAACTACCCCAGGACAGGCCCTTCTCTTTCCAGGAAGTGAGCCGCATGGGGATGCCAGATCGGAACTCGGGGGGCCGCTGCCCATGCAGGGTCGCGCGGCTCGGTGATGTAGAACCACCCCGATTGCCACCCCTTTATGGTTTCCACAAAGGAGCCCTCGAGCCATGTTACGTTGGGCATCTTGCCCACCATGGCACCTCCGCACTCCGCCTGGCGCCCGCCCACAACCTTCGGCTTGACATTGAAGGTCTTCATGTTGGAAATATGCCCTAGAGGCAATAATAAATTAGTTATTATTATATTTCCTTGTTCATGATAATCGTTTATTATCCATGCTAGAATTGTATTGATAGGAAACTCAGATACATGTGTGGATACATAGACAACACCATGTCCCTAGCAAGCCTCTAGTTGACTAGCTCGTTGATCAATAGATGGTTACGGTTTCCTGACCATGGACATTGGATGTCGTTGATAACGGGATCACATCATTAGGAGAATGATGTGATGGACAAGACCCAATCCTAAGCATAGCACTAGATCGTGTAGTTCGTATGCTAAAGCTTTTCTAATGTCAAGTATCATTTCCTTAGACCATGAGATTGTGCAACTCCCGGATACCGTAGGAGTGCTTTGGGTGTGCCAAACGTCACAACGTAACTGGGTGGCTATAAAGGTACACTACTGGTATCTCCGAATGTGTCTGTTGGGTTGGCACGAATCGAGACTGGGATTTGTCACTCCGTGTGACGGAGAAGTGTCTCTGGGCCCACTCGGTAGGACATCATCATAATGTGCACAATGTGATCAAGGAGTTGATCACAGGATGATGTGTTACGGAACGAGTAAAGAGACTTGCCGGTAACGAGATTGAACAAGGTATCGGGATGCCGACGATCGAATCTCGGGCAAGTATCGTACCGATAGACAAAGGGAATTGTATACGGGATTGATTAAGTCCTTGACATCGTGGTTCATCTGATGAGATCATCGTGGAACATGTGGGAGCCAACATGGGTATCCAGATCCCGCTGTTGGTTATTGACCGGAGAGTCGTCTCGGTCATGTCTGCATGTCTCCCGAACCCGTAGGGTCTACACACTTAAGGTTCGGTGACGCTAGCGTTATGAGATATTAGTATGCGGTAACCCAAAAGTTGTTCGGAGTCCCGGATGAGATCCCGGACGTCACGAGGAGTTTCGGAATGGTCCGGAGGTAAAGAATTATATATAGGAAGTACTATTTCGGCCATCGGGACAAGTTTCGGGGTCACCAGTATTGTACTGGGACCACCAGAAGGGTCCCGGGGGTCCACCGGGTGGGGCCACCTGCCCCGGGGGGCCACATGGGCTGTAGGGGGTGCGCCTTGGCCTATATGGGCCAAAGGCACCAGCCCCAAGAGGCCCATGCGCCCAGAGAAGAGGAAAAGGAAGAGTCCTAAGGGGGGAAGGCACCTCCGAGGTGCCTTGGGGAGGAGGGACTCCTCCCTGGCCGCACCCTTCCTTGGAGGAAGGGCCAAGGCTGCGCCCCCCCCCCCCCCGCCCCTCTCCCTTGGCCCTATATATAGTGGGGGAAAGGGAGGGCAATCTAACCTAAGCCCTGGCGCCTCCCTCTCCCTCCCATGACACATCTCTCTCCTCCCGCAGCGCTTGGCGAAGCCCTGTTGGAATCCCGCTACTTCCACCACCACACCGTCGTGTTGCTGGATCTTCATCAACCTCTCCTTCCCCCTTGCTGGATCAAGAAGGAGGAGACGTCGCTGCTCCGTACGTGTGTTGAACGCGGAGGTGCCGTCCGTTCGGCGCTAGGATCATCGATGATTTGGATCACGACGAGTACGACTCCATCAACCCCGTTCTCTTGAACGCTTCCGCGCGCGATCTACAAGGGTATGTAGATCCACTCCTCCCTCGTTGCTAGATGACTCCATAGATAGATCTTGGTGACACGTAGGAAAATTTTGAATTTCTGCTACGTTCCCCAACACTTCAACCATAAGCCGAAGTGGGGCTTGATGCGGAGGAAGGCCTCGCACACGAAGATAAACGCCGAGATGTTGAGGATGAAGTTCGGGGCCAGATCGTGGAAATCCAGGCCGTAATAGAACATGAGACCCCGGACGAACGGATGGAGAGGGAATCCCAGTCCGCGGAGGAAATGGGTGAGGAACACTACCCTCTCATAGGGCCTAGGGGTGGGGATGAGCTGCTCCTCATCTGGGAGCCGGTGCGCGATGTCGTCGGGCAGGTATCCGGCTCTCCTCAGCTTCTTGATGTCTCCATCCGTGACAGAGGAGACCATCCACCTGCCTCCCGCTCCGGACATGGTTGGAGAAGGTGGAGGTGGGAAGTGCGGACTTGGGCGCTAGAGCTCGAGTGTGCGAAAAAGGGTGAGCAAAGGAGGAAGAAGGCGTGGATAGAAAGGCGAATCCTTATCCCTTTATATGGGCGGACGAAACTAAGCGTCCCCACTTGCCTGCTAAAACCCGCTCATCCCCCAAGCGCCGTAATCGATGGCGCGGTTGGGTTACCCACGCCCGTATTGATGAGAATCCCGTAATAAGGGGACACGATCTCTGCTTTGACAAGACGTGTCGAAAAACTGCCTCGCATTATGTGCAGGGCTAGTTAAAGGAAACGGTTCGAATAATCACCGGGCCATGACATGACGTCATACTGTCAAAAAAAGTCAGCAAATTAGATTTGCAGAAATATTATTCTCTCTACGGAAGTATGTGGAACTTATGTTGCAGGGTCGGACACTATCCTCGTATTCAAATTCTTCTGCGATGTATTCGGAGGAGGAACCCGCCTTGCAATGCCGAAGACAATACTGCACGTCAGACTCATCGTCATTGAAGCCTGGTTCAGGGGCTACTGAGGGAGTCTTGGATTAGGGGGTCTCCGGACAGCCGGATTATATCCTTTGGCCGGACTGTTGGACTATGAAAATACAAGATTGAAGACTTCGTCTCGTGTCCGGGACTTGGCGTGGAAGGCAAGCTAGGCAATACGGATATGGATATCTCCTTCTTTGTAACCGCCCTGGTGTAACCCTAACCCTCTCCGGTGTCTATATAAACCGGAGGGTTTTAGTCCGTAGGACAACAACCACAACATACAATCATACCATAGGCTAGCTTCTAGGGTTTGGCCTCTCTGATCTCGTGGTAGATCTACTCTTGTACTACCCATATCATCAATATTAATCAAGCAGGACGTAGAGTTTTACCTCCATCAAGAGGGCCCGAACCTGGGTAAAACATCGTGTCCCCTGCCTCCTGTTACCATCTGGCCTAGACGCACAGTTCGGGACCCCCTACCCGAGATCCGCCGGTTTTGACACCGACAGTGTCCAATTGAAATTGGGTCACCCGATTTTGACCAAGTCAACAATTCCACAAAGCTCTCATCCAATTCTTTTATACTATACACCATGCTTCCTAATTTTTAAGTCTTCACAATTAATTGAGCTCATCAGTTTAGAACTTGATGACCTAATTTTGACCGGGTCAATAATTTCTCAAGGAGCTCTCTCATTTAATTATTATAATTAATCATATTCCCTAATTTTGAAGCTCTTTTATTTGATTGACATATTCGATTTTGAATTTGGTTTATGATTTTGATCGGGCCCACAGTTTTTCAAATCAATCAACAGCAACCGGCTAGAAAAACATATCAACCACAGATACTATAGCACTAATATAGTACATATAGCCACCGATGCAGAAATTTACTCACAAAAGTTTGAGTTGATTAGTGCATAACACAAAATCACACTATGAAAGGCCCACAAATAATCGCATTATAAATAAACATAAAACACACACCATCGTCTCCCCCATTCGCCCAACTAAATATGCCATCAGTTCCAAAATATAAGGGGTATTAGTTCTTTGAAAAGTCAAATTTCTTTAACTTTGAGCAAGTTTAGAGCCAAAAATATCGACATCCACAATATTAAGCGAAGAAATTATGGAAATTTATTTCCTGATGAATCTAATATAACATCAATTTGATATTCTTCATAGATTTGATCAAACTTAAAGATGTTGGACTTTTCAAAAAAAAAGTAATACACCTTATATTTTAAAACAAAATTGAGTATTTTTTTTAAGAATCTCAACAACACCAATGGCACAGCAAAGCGCGCCCAACCCTTCTGGTACTATGCCAATGCTAATGCTACACATCAAACAATCATGCCATTGTTCCATAACAATTTAAAAATATAATAGGACTTATGGTCTCACCGAAACTTGCACAATGGGGACAAATGTGATGGATTTTTCAGATGAAAGCAAGGGGATCGGAGGAGAATACCTTGGGGGATATTTGTAGGATCAAATGCCCAGCAAATTCCTTCAAATTGGGTCGATTTGGGATAGGGGTAGGAGAGGGCGCACGAACCCTAGCCGCGAGCCCATTCTGTGTTCATGAGAATGAGAAAATGAGGACTAGGTCGGGCCGTGGGCCGTCCGCCGTGCCTTAACCATAACAGGAGCATAGCGCCTAAGAGAAAGACATTATCCTCCACAGTATAGCGCCTATGGGGTGGGTGCTGCTTAACCAGGGTGGGGCCCGGCCCGGCTCTGGGGAAGCCACGCTGATAAGGCGTATACTCCTGACAGACGGGCGCTACGATGTATAGTAATAGCGCCCACGCGTTTTGGGCGTTACCCGAAAAGGTTAGCTTGGGAGAAATAGTTTTGCCGATAATTTATTTTTCGAATACCTTTGGCCTTTGGGTTATCTACTTATTTTTGTCCATTTTGCGGGCCCATGGATCGATGGAAGGGGAGGCAGAGGCAAAGCTGCGGAACCATGCGGTCAATCTGGGGCCCTCCCCTGCAGGACCAAATCTCATGGACACATCAACACTCCTCTCTCTCTCTCTCCCCCCTTGCTGCATGCGTGCCTACGCTATACCACTGTTCCGAAGAAGATCCCTTAGGCAAAGGCTTTGCCAAAGGACGACGAAAGAGGCAGAAAACAAAAACAGACGCCGGAGCCGCTGCTGCTGCTGCAGGCTTCCTTTCTTGCGGCGAGGGTACAGCACTCGGTTCCTTTCCCTGTGGTTTGACCCACCAGCGGCCCTCCTTTGCTCGCTTTATTAGTCTTTACTCTTTACACCCCCTAAAACACGCTCGAACTCAAATCAAACCTACTACTACTATAGTAGCAGGAGCAGACCTTTTCTTTCCATCAGCGATGAACATACTAAGAGGCTTTTCGGTGGTTAGATCTTGATCAACTCTGCCCTTGCTTTAGACCCTGCATGCACTGTCACAAAGTCACAAGCATCTCTCCCCCCCCCCCCCCCCCCCCCCCCCCCCCTCTCTCTCTCACAATGGCCAGGGAGGGAGGAGCGATCTCCACAGTGGCAGCTTGGGGGGTGGCGATCCTTTCTGCGTCAACAAAAGTGGAAAAGGGCGCAAGAACCGAGGAGGAGAGGGAGGGGGAGGGTGCGCGGCGGGTTCGACGCACTGATGCACATGCAAAAGCCTAACCTTTGGAAGTTACAATGGCAGGCCGGTTCTTCCTTTACAAAACATCCAGGCTACGGTGGCCGCTTTGTCGCAGCAATGATGCTGCCCTCTGTCTGCTTCGGTTTCCAGCCTAGGAAGAACATCGATCGTGGTCAAAGCAAAACAAACACCGCTGGGCGATGCTGCTGCTGCTGTAGTCGGAGTGCAGGTGTCGAATGGACAATGCAGTACGTAGAACCGTTTCTTTCCAAACAGAGAACTCCGTTTCTTACCGGCAGCCCGTGACAAGTTTTATCAGATTTGAAACATTTTAGACACAATTTACCTAGTTTCGCACTTTATTATAGCCCTAAAACAGAAAATTATAGCCCTAAAACAGAAAATATCCCCGTGGACACACAGTTTTAGGGCTAAACCGCGGCACGCCGCAAATCAGGCGAACGAATCGGCCGCCACACTCTACGCTAGAAACGTGTGGCCCGATAGCATGACGTGTAGTAGGACTGCGGCGGCAACCAATGGCATCTTTTATTTGGCATGCCACGTCTGCGGCTAGGCAGCCGTAGGCATCATCCAAACACAGCCTTAGTGAAAAATGGTGAAAACCAAGTGATAGTCATGTTTCTGAAATTTGACTCAAACTTGATTTTTGTTGAATATTCTCTTGCCCTAGAGAGGGCGCGATGCTAACACATGCGAACAACACCCCACTCGCTGGCTCGTCACGCGCGGCTTCTACTCCAAAAGTGAAGAGGTGAGAGTAATTGCAACATATGCAAACAATACGTTACCACTAAGTCCACCACAACACCGATGACACCCTTGTCCGCCAAAAAAAACGAAAACAAGGATGACACCCTCATCTTCTTAAGGCTTCGATAATCACAATTATCGGAGATAGCCTTAAGAGGTTGTTTGCCACATCAAACATAAATAAACAATCGTTGTATAACCTCTGAGGTGTGTGTGTTTGTGTGTGTGTGAGAGAGAGAGAGAGAGTAAAATTATATACTCTCTATCTCTTTTTCGATAATTGAGCCAGTCCGTTAAGATATTTGTACGATAGATTGTTGGTTTATAACATTATTCAAGCATCCAATCGGGAAATGGGAGTTAGATAATTTATGAAATTGCTCAAACCTACATTGCAATTTTAGGCCTCTTTAAAACAAAGGATTATGCCTTAGGATTTAGGAATTCCTATGGATTTGGTCACTAACATCCTTTGGTTCATGTGAATGAGCCTAAGGGAAAGACATGGAACATTTAACATCTGCAGCGGCCTCACTTTTTTTTACTCATAAGCATGGGATTGAGGCAAAGCAAATTGTCTATGGCAACGATGCGACCCATCTAGTGAGTGTTAGAATTTCACTAGTGTGATTCATGTATTATGCAATTTGTGTCATTCAAATAACTTATGCCAAATTTTACCAGTTTCCAATCCTTTGGTTTAGGCGTACATTCTTACATATAATATTTCTTCTATTCCCTTCTTTTTTAGAATCCTGTGAATTAAGGAGGCCCCTCACGCAAATTTTAAAGGAGTTGAATCTTGAAGGTTTTTTTTATGTCATTCGATTCACGATAATGAGATGGTTAGGATTTTGTTGGAAGATTCCTTTGCCATATTTTGGAAAAAAAATCTATCCACTAAACCTCTTGTTACAATTCATTTCTTCTTCATGTAGTGACAAATACTCTTTGGTTGTAACTTCATGTAATTTTCTAATCATATTGGATTGATTAGAACATGAGACTCCAATGCGACATATTTCCAATATGTTTTGAAAATCGCAACAATCAAATAGGCCCCGTTGTCGAGAGAATATCCCATGGAAACAAAAAAAATCGGTGGAAATTAGTAAACGGATCAAGTGAAAATGTTTCAAAAAATTAAAATTCAATTTCAAGTGGGAGCTAGCTCCCATGTGGAATTGAATTTGAAACATAAAATTTCACATTTTTGTAGAATGCCACCTCTCCATCATACTGTATTTTTTTCCAGAAATTTTGAAACATGATTTTCACTTGGTTTTCAACAGTTGATCAAAACTTGTTTCCACCGGATACTTTCTCCAACTGTGATCCCTTTTTTCTCACGGTAAATTGAAAATCGAAACAATTTTCCATTATTGCTTTTGCATTCCGTCCTGCAACAAATAGTTCAAACCTTTGGTTCAAAGGAAAAGTAGAAGAAGCACATTCGTATAACGAATAGGAAATTTTCCTATGGTGGCATTATTAAAGGCTCGTTTGATTCAAAGGTTTTTTCATAGAAATTTTGTAGGACTAGAATCCTTAGGATTTTTTTCCAATGTAGGTTTTTTGATTCATAGGATTGAATCATATAGGAATTTTTTCTAAGGATTTCTTTGTACTACTTCTCATATAGTATTTTTTAGCATCCATGCCAACCTCTTTGGAAGAATCCTTTGTTTTTCCTATATGCAATCAAACAACCCAAAATCCTTTAGGATTGAGATGACCATGAAATTCCACCCCTATGTTTTTCCTATTCCGTGTTTTTAGAATGTTGCGAATCAAAGAGGCACCAAGCTTTTGGTTCAAAGGAATGTGGCAAAGGAAAATAGAGAGAGAAAAATAATCTTTGTTCTTGGTTTTAGAGAAAAAAACACAGAAATTTTACAATCCACTTGAACCTCTTGTCCAAATTCTTCCACACAAAGAACGAGACTGAGATCCTTCATGGCATAAGAACATGCTAAGTACACAAGAATTCCTGTGATTTTTCTATTCCCATGAGCCAAACAGCCAAGCCTGCAAAATTCCTACGTTTTCTAATCTTCTGTTTTACGCATGCATTTCTATCTAATTCCTGCGTTTTTAGAATTATGTGAACCAAAGAAGGCCATGGTGTTCTCTTCAAATCTTCTATTATGTTGCTATATTCCTATGGTTCCTCTATGTCTATGAGATAGATATAGATACAGTAGTACATGACGCAACATGTGTTTTGCTGTTTTGTTTCTTTCCTTCTCGAACGGACACATGCAGCAGGACTGAACATTGACCATTGGATTTCATACGGCGTACTGTACTACTAAATTTGATGGGACAGGCGGAGGTTTTGTACACTGGCAACAAGCATAAAGAAAACATCTCAAATGGAAAGTCGATATGAAATAGCGAGGCGAGCACATCTCAGGTAACAAAAGATTTCCAATTTCCCCAGCCATTAACAACAAATTTCCAATTTCCCCAGTCATTAATCACATTTCACATGTTCGCAATGCTAGCAAATACACTAACAACTCAGCCCGAGAAGCTGTAAAACTACTAGTAGAACACTGACCTCCAATTAACCACACGAAATGTGGCTCCATCGCCTGAGAAGAGATGTACTTGGTCGCCATATTCTGCTGATCTTGCACGACAAAATCACAATGAGAGCCCAAGAAGAGCACTCCATGAATGAACCAACTTGCCAAAACCTACTTTTGTCTAGAGGATGGATGTTAGGAGCAAGAACACCAGGAAAAGAGTTAACGATCGATCCATCAGATGCCGCCTCCCTGGTGGCCTCCCCACGGGTACTGCGGTGAGCGGTGGTCGGGGTAGCCCGCGCCCATGGCCATGGCCTGGGAGATCGCCAGTGGCTGCTGCGCTTGCACTTCTTGCGGGACCGAGGCGTCGGGGGCGGCGGAGAGGTCGGGCTTGACGTCGGCGTCGGCGGCGTCCTGGAGGGGCAGGCGCTCGTAGACGGCGTTGGCGAAGGTGGCGGCGAAGAGGGTGACGGGCCCGGCGGCGACGAGCGGCCCCACGACGCAGCCACCGAGGACCTGGCCCTGCCCGGCGGAGAGCATGACTGCGAGGCCGGACGCCTCGGACGGCGCCGGGGGCGGGAGCACGGTGCCGGTCATGGAGAGGAGCTCGAAGCGCCCCGGGAGGGGCGCGGCCGAGGCCGCGCCGCGCACGACGACGTCCACGACGGAGCCGGACGCGCCCAGCACGCAGACGCCCCGGCCGCGGCGGCGCGCGTACTCGGCGACGCAGGCGGCGACGTCCGCGCCCGGGGCCACCTCCAGGATGTGCGAGTGGAGCGCGTCGGGGCTGTCGCGCGTGATGATTATCGGCGGCTTGGGCTTGTTCTTGGACCCCATCGGCCGGCCCCGCGGCCTCCGCAGCGGCACGATGGCCCCCGCCGCCGCCCCCATCTGCCCCTCGCCCTGGCCCTGGCCCTGCTGCTGCTGCTGCTTGCTCTCCGGCGAGGCGGCCACCGCTGGAGCCGGCGCCGGCATGGTCACCGCCGGCAGCTGCAGCGGCTGGTGCTGGTGCTGGAGCGGCTGATGCTGCTGCATCTGCTGCGGCTGCGGCTGCGGCGGGAAGTCCATTGGCCCTTGCCACCACTTGCTGCTGCCGGTGGCCATGCACGTAGCCTCGCCCCAATCCGCCACACTGGCTGGCTCCACAGTAGGATCCCACGCCCCCTTTGGCTCTCTCCCCTGACCCGCTGTCCTCCTGCCTCCCCCCTCTCTCTCTCTCTCGCGAGATCTCGAAGTCGGAGACTGGGAGAAACTGAGCGCTTTCGCAAAGCCTTGCCCCCCTCGCTCGCCCAGTTGTACTGCCAAAAGTCAAGAGAGAGAACGCAAGGGGCCAGGAGGGGGGTCATATGGGAGGAGGGCGCGGAGCGGCCCTTGAATCCTGACGGGACGGCGAGAAGGCGCGGCATGTGCGCGGTGTGGTGGCGCAGCGCGGGCCGGACCGTCTCGTCCGGGACCAGTATGTCTGTAACGCGCTCGCCTCATCATGGAGGCGAATCCTGTACGACCCATTTGTGAGAGAGCTCGTCGTGGGGGTGGCCCACCTGACAGCCTCCCCTTGCGGCCGGGTCGCACGTATGACCCGGTCGTACAGGATTATTTTGCCCTCATCATCGTGCCGTCTCTCTCCAATGGTTTTCCGCGCCGTTTTCCGTTCTCCCTCTTACCAAAAAATGTCCTTCATCTAGTAAAAAAAATGTTCTTCATGTTTTCATCTAAAAAAAGTGTCCTTCATGTTTTTACAAAAATGTTCTTCATCGTGTCAAAAACAAAAGTGTTCTTTTTCTTTTCCGAAAAGAGCCGGATTCTTCGTCTTCCATGAAACGTTCTTAGTTTACCATCGAGGTGAAACCGTGCGCCTGGCCGTCCGCCCACTTTTTAGCGCGGTTTTCGGTTCTCTCCTCACCGCGGAAGTGAAACGGGACGGACGCCCAGGTTTTCAGCGCCATTTTCAGTTTTCATTCGCACCGTGGAAGTGAAAACTGACGCCCGGTCCTCTGGCGGGTTTTCCATGCCATTTTCAGTTCTCCTTCTCACCGCAGAAGTGAAACCGGACGGACGCCTTGGTCCTCCACGGGGTTTTCAGCACCATTTTTAGTTTTCATTCTCACTTTGGAAGTGAAACTGACACCCGGCCCTTTGCCGGGTTTTCCGTGCCACTTTCAGTTCTCCTTCAAACCGCGGAAGTGAAACCTCACGCCCGGTCCTCGCCAGGGTTTTCCGCACCATTTTCAGTTCCCCTTCTCATCGTGGAAATGAAAACTGACGCACGGTCCTCTGCAGGATTTCCCGTGCCATTTTCAGCTCTCCTTCTCACCGCGGAAGTGAAACCTGATGCCTGGTCCTCTGCAGGGTTTTCCGTGCCATTTTCAGTTCTCCTTCTCACCGCGGAAGTGAAACCTGACGCCCGGTCCTCTGCAAGGTTTTTCGCTTCAGTTCTCATTCTCATCGCGGAAGTGAGAACTGACGCCCTATCCTCTGCAGGGTTTTACGTTCCATTTTTAATTATCCTTTTCGCAGCGGAAGTGAAACCTGACGCTTGGTCCTCTGCAAGGTTTTACGCTTCAGTTCTCCTTCTCACCGCGGAAGTGAAACATGACACCCGGTCCTCTGCAAGGTTTTACGCTTCAGTTCTCCTTCTCACCGCGAAGTGAAACCTGACACCCGGTCCTTGCAAGGTTTTACGCTTCAGTTCTCATTCTAACCGCGGAAGTGAAACCTGACGCCCGATCCTCTGCAGGATTTCCCGTGCCATTTTTCCATTCTCCTTCTCACCGCGGAAGTGGAACCTGGCGCATGGTCCTCTGCAAGGTTTTCCACGGCGTTTTTAGTTCTCCTTTTGACCGCGGAAGTGAAACCGGACGCTCTCTCCTCGACTACCAAAGAAACCATTTAGTCTCATCCAATAATTAATCGAAAGATCATTAAGATGAGAATAACTTGCCTTTTTCATTAATTAAGACAAAAGTTTTAGATAATGGCGTGGCCATAGTGGCCCGAGGACAACATTTTTCTGTGTGTTTTTAGTTCTCCTACTCATTGCAGAAGTAAAATAGGGCACCCTCTCCGCATTTTCCGCATAATTTTAAGTTCCCCTTCTTACCATGGAAGTAACACTTGACGCATTATCCGCGACTACCAAAGAAACCATCACCGTCTCACCCAACGACTAACTAAAAGATCATAAATAGTGATGTGGTAATTATATTTAAACAAGTCAAAAAACTTACCTTTCATTCATGAAGACGAGAGTTTTAGATAATAATGTTGCCACGGTGAAAAGGTCGCGGTGGGCCTAGTGCATGTGCCCCTGAGAGACCAGCGACCAATATGTAACTTTGCGACATCATCGTGTCATCTCAATGTAGTGTTTTCCGCAATGTTTTCAATTTTCCTTCTCACCGCAAAAGTGAAACCAGACGGTCGCCCTGTCCTCGGCAACATTTTTCGAGGCATTGTTAGTTCTCCTTCTTATCGCGAAAGTGAACCAGACGTTTGGTCCTCGGTAGCGTTTTTCGTGGCATTTTCAGTTCTTCTTCTCACCGCGGGAGTAAAATCAGACGCCCTGTCCTCCGCTGTCAAAGAACACATTACGGTCCGATCCATCAACTAACTGAAACATCATACATAGTGTTACAATGGTGTTGCAAAAGTTAATTTTGAAGAAGGCACACAAAAAAACTTGCCTTTTTTAACTCAAAACTTTCCTTTTTTACTTATGAATTTGAGCGTTTTATATAATATTGCAATCACAATGGCAAGGGCGCGATGCCCCTAGTGCCCCCGAACAATCAATGACAAGTAACGTTTTCCTGATCATTGTGTCGTCTCCGTCCAGTCAGTTGTATAACCAGGCTCAAGCTATGCCCCAGGCCAACCCCTAGACCTACAATAGCTATAGTGGCTACAATGTGCCACAATATCTTCTGTATACAAAGGGTTCGACCCACACGCCCTAGGCCGCGGCCCAGGCAACCCAAGGTCTGGCTATGTCCCTGTTTGTGCACAATGTTTTCCGCGACGTTTCAGTTCTCCATCTCATCGTATAAGTAAAACCGGACGCCCTATCTTTGGCTGCCAAATAAACCATTTCTGGTATCATCCCATGACCCTTCGTAAAATCATACATACTATTGCAATTACAATGGTATTGCGAAACTTTTACTTAGACAAGGCATAAAACTTGCCTTCTCACCAATTAAGACGAAGGTTTTAGACAATAATGTGGCTACGGTAGAAAGTCTTGGTGCAATAGGGTAGCCTAACACCCCCCAATGGTGCGCTGTGAATCTGTAACGTTTGCACTAGTATCATGTCGTCTTCCCCAAGCGTTTCTCTCCAAAGCAAACTTTTTCATAAATTCAAACAACCTTTTCTTAGGCGTCTTTCGATTGACCCGGGAGATCGAATTGATTTCTCTCCCATGCGTTTTTTCCATCATTTCTAATTCTCCTCCCCACATAAATGAAATCAAACGCCTCGTACTCGGCTGCCATGGAAGTTGCTTTTGCTTTCATCCAGCGACTCACATGAAAGATCATACATGCTACTACAGTGACATTCGTAGAACTTTTTAAGCAAGGTTAAACACTTGCCATTTTTATTATTTAAGAAGGGGTTTTCAGATAACACCATGCCCACAATGGTTACACAAAAAGTAAATACACGCTGCACTCGCGGCATCAAGGAACTTGAGTGCTTCGCGCCAACAATACACCTCTATCCTCGCCTTGTCCTTGATTTTATTGTTGATGACAATAGTCAATAAAGAGGCCACATTTTGAAGATTCTAGTTTCGCTTGTTTCAAATCTCCCAAGAGACAAGCATTGCGATAACTTGGCTTTGACAGCCTATCCGCATCCCATTTAGGATAGTGTAAAATGAGCAAAGGAGTACTACATATTGGACTGATTGAAGAAGACGACAGGTCTGCTTGAAGAATACGACATTTCAACTGTAGATGATGCTAATCAACTGTACTTGGCCTTGCATTCATCTGAAACCTGAGGTCCTAAAATAGGATTATCCTGCTCGATAAGATATGCACTCGAGTGCAAGTGGTCCGTAGTCAACTCGTTAATCGAGATTATTGTTTATTCAGGCAGTTTGCATCCTACGCCATGACCCTCTTCACCGATCAGGTTGCTAGGTATGCACAGTTCCATCTGTTCTTAACATATAGAGTAATACTCCGTAGACTAATAGGTTAGCAGAACCGATAATGATCAACTCCTTCAACTTGCAGTTTAATCGGAAATATAGGTGATGGTTTTTATTCGCCGCATATACATTTGTTGTGGTCGTTTTCCCAGATCTTTACAATTCTGACGGAGTGCTTAGTCTAGTGACAATATAACTCTGGAATAAACACAGTTGTGTATATCAATTGATGCAGAGTCTGAGAAGTTGTTTTCTTTTTAAAGAACAATATATTATAGGACATTTCTAACCGAACCTCTAAAATTTAGCCTCTCTGATGTCTCGTCAAATCGGAACTCCTAAAAATTTAGGAGTTAAAAAAAGGGTTCCTAACAACACTCCTAAAATATAACTTTCTGTTTTTTTGTTTGCCAATTCTTCTATCTTTTGATTTATATATGTTAGAAGGGGGAGAGGGATTAGTGGAATAGTTTGTTGTATTGCTTGAGCCTCGTGGGCATATATATAGGAGTACAATGATCTATTTGAAGTACAAGACAAACCAGAACAAATCCTAGTCTATCTCGTCTTTTCTAATAATCACGATACTCAACATCCCCCCGCAGTCACAACGGTAGCGACGCAGATGATGAGACTGGAAAAGAATCCGAAGGCAAGCCAACAGACCCCCCCCCCCCCCACAGTCGTAACGGTCGATGCATCGCGGAGTCGTGGCTGGAGTGGAAACCAACGAGGTTGCTCAAACAAGGCGGTAGCCCTTTGTGTCGTTGTCGAGGTAGCCGAGAGCGTGGGTGGTGGAGCCGTGGTCGAGGTAGCCGTGCGAAGAATGCCGTGGTCGATGTCGAGTCGGGGTGTCCGGTGTCGAGGAAGTCGCCATGGAGCCGCGGGCGCAAGGGGGCGCCGAGTTAGCATGGGCACAGTGATGTCGAAGTAATGGTGCGCCGGAAAGGAGATGTTGTTGACGACGCGTCGCGGCAGGTCTGCCAAGCCTGGGACACATCCTAGACGAAGGCACGCACCGGTGTTGCAAGCACCGGGTATGCGTAGACGGACGAAGACGAAGTTGACGGATCATACGTCTTCGTCGTATCTACTTTTCCAAACACTTTTGCTCTTGTTTTGGACTCTAGCTTGCATGATTTGAATGAAACTAACCCAGACTGACGTTGTTTTCAGCAGAATTGCCATGGTGTTATTTTTGTGCAGAAATAAAAGTTTTCGGAATGACCTGAAAATCAACGGAGATTATTTCTGGAATATGTCAAAAATACTGGAAGAAGAATCCACGTCAGGGGGCCTACACCCTGTCCACGAGGGTGGGGGCGCGCCCCCCTGCCTCGTGGGCCCCCTGACGCTCCACCGACCTCAACTCCAACTCCATATATTCGTGTTCGGAAGAAAAAAATCAGAAAGAAGGATTCATCGTGTTTTATGATACGAGCCGCTGCCAAGGCCTAAACTCTCTCGGGAGGGCTGATCTGGAGTATGTTCGGGGCTCCGGAGAGGGGAATCCATCACCATCGTCATCATCAACCTTCCTCCATCACCAATTTCATGATGCTCACAGTCGTGCGTGAGTAATTCCATCGTAGGCTTGCTGGACGGTGATGGGTTGGATGAGATTTATCATGTAATTGAGTTAGTTTTGTTAGGGTTTGATCCCTAATATCCACTATGTTCTGAGATTGATGTTGCTATGACTTTGCTATGCTTAATGCTTGTCACTAGGGCCCAAGTGCCATGATTTCAGATCTGAATTTATTATGTTTTCATGAATATATGTGAGTTATTCATCCTATCTTGCAAGCCTATAGTCACCTATTATGTGTTATAATCCGTTAACCCCGAAATGACAATAATCGGGATACTTACCGGTGATGATCGTAGTTTGAGGAGTTCATGTATTCACTATGTGTTAATGCTTTGGTCTGATACTCTATTAAAAGGAGGCCTTAATATCCCTTAGTTTCCAATAGGACCCCGCTGCCACGGGAGGGTAGGACAAAAGATGTCATGCAAGTTCTTTTCCATAAGCACGTATGACTATATCCGGAATACATGCCTACATTACATTGATGAACTGGAGCTAGTTCTGTGTCACCCTAGGTTATAACTATTGCATGATTGACCGCATCTAACATAATTCTCCATCACCGATCCAATGCCTACGAGCTTTTCATATATTTTTCTTCGCTTATTTACTTTTCCGTTGCTACTATTACAATCACTATAAAACCAAAACTGCTACCGTTACTTTTGCCACCGTTACCACTACTATCATATTACTTTGCTACTAAATACTTTGCTGCAGATATTAAGTTTCCAGGTGTGGTTGAATTGACAACTCAGCTGCTAATACTTGAGAATATTCTTTGGCTCCCCTTGTGTCGAATCAATAAATTTGGGTTGAATACTCTACCCTCGAAAACTGTTGCGATCCCCTATACTTGTGGGTTATCAAGACTATTTTCTGGCGCCGTTGCCGGGGAGCATATCTCTATTCTTTGAGTCTCTTGGGATTTATATCTGCTTATCACTATGAAGAACTTGAAAGATCAAAGAACAAATATTTTCCCCTCAACTACGAGGGGAGGTAAGGAACTGCCATCTAGCTCTGCACTTGATTCACCTTCTGTTTTGAGTAAACTTGCGACACCTGCACATGCTATTGATTCTGATAGGTCGCATGTTATTGATGATGCCACTTCTTCTTTGCATGATACTTATGATGAAAGTACATCTATGCTTGATAATATTGTGCCACTAGGTGAATTTCTTGATGAACAACTTGCTAGGGCTAGAGAGAATGAAATTATTAAAACTGATAATATTGATGAAAGTGATGATAAAGATTCTCCCCCTAGATATGAATTACCCGTTGTGCCTGAGGGTTATGTTATGGATGAAGAAACTGTTAGAGACTTCTTAGCTTGCAATGATAGATCTAATCTTAAGAAATTATTAGCCAAGCTTAAAGAAAAGTCTTTGAATGCTAGAATGAAATATGACCCTGCTTTTGCTACTTCACCTATCTTTAATACTGATAAGGATTATGATTTCTCTGTCGATCCTGAGTTAATTACTTTGGTTGAATATGATCCTTTCTATGGCTATGAATCTGAAACTGTTGTGGCACATCTTACTAAATTAAATGATATAGCCACCCTGTTCACAAATGATGAGAAAACTCGCTATTACTTTATCTTTAAGTTATTTTCGTTCTCATTAAAGGGTGATGCTAAAACATGGTTTAATTCTCTTGATCCTGGTTGTGTGCGTAGTCTCCAGGATATGATTTATTACTTTTCTGCTAAATATTTGCCCGCTCATAAGAAACAAGATGCTTTAAGGGAAATATATAATTTTGTGCAAATTGAAGAAGAGAGTCTCCCACAAGCTTGGGGGAGGCTTCTCCGATTACTTAATGCTTTGCCTGATCATCCTCTTAAGAAAAATGAAATACTTGATATCTTTTATAATGGACTAACTCATGCTTCCAGAGACTACCTGGATAGTTGTGCTGGTTGTGTTTTCAGGGAAAGAACTGTTGATCAAGCTGAATTGCTATTGAATAATATGTTGACTAATGAAAATAATTGGACACTTCCTGAACCAACTTCTAAGCCAACTCTGAAGAAAAGGGGTATTCTATTTCTCAGTCCCGAAGATATGCAAGAGGCAAAGAAATCTATGAAATAAAAAGGTATTAAAGCTGAAGATGTTAGGAATTTACCACATATTGAAGAGATACATGGTCTTGATAACCCAACATAGGTAGTAAAGGTAAATTCTCTCTATAGATATGATAAAGCTGAAATCCCGCCTATTAAGTTTGCTAGCCAATGCTTAGATGAGTTTGATAATTTTATGGTTAAACAAGAAGATTTCAATGCTTATGTTGGGAGACAATTGAAACATAATGCTTATATGATTGAACACTTGAGCGATTATATGGCTAGTGTTAAGGGTGAACTTAAACTTATTAGTAAACATGCTTCTATGGTTACCATTCAAGTAGAACAAGTACTTAAAGCTCAGAATGATTTGCTCAGTGAATCAAATAATAAGAATGATAATGCTGTTAGAGTTATGACTAGAGGAGGTAAAATGACTCAGGAACCTTTGTATCCTGAAGGCCACCCTAAGAGAATTGAACAAGATTCTCAGAGAATTAATGTTGATGCACCTATTTCTTCTAAGAAGAAGGAAAAGAAAAATGATAGGACTTTGCATGCTTCTAGTGAACCTGTTGTTGACACACCTAAGAATCCCAATGATATTTCTATTTTTGATGCTGAAACACAATCTGGTAATGAACATGAACCTAGTGATAATGTTAATAATGATGTCCATGTTGATGCTCAACCCAGTAATGACAATGATGTAGAGATTGAACCTACTGTTGATCTTCATAACCCACAATTAAAGAATCAACGTTATGATAAGAGAGACTTTGTTGCTAGGAAGCACGGCAAAGAAAGAGAACCATGGGTTCAGAAGCCCATGCCTTTTCCTCCTAAACCATCCAAGAAAAAGGATGATGAGGATTTTGAGCGCTTTGCTGAAATGATTAGACCTATCTTTTTGCATATGTGTTTGACTGATATGCTTAAAATGAACCCTTATGCTAAGTACATGAAGGATATTGTTACTAATAAAAGAAAGATATCGGAAGCTGAAATTTTCATCATGCTTGCTAATTATACTTTTAAGGGTAGGATACCAAAGAAACTTGGAGATCCAGGAGTACCAACTATACCATGCTCCATTAAAAGAAACTATGTTAAAACTGCTTTATGTGATCTTGGAGCCGGTGTTAGTGTTATGCCTCTCCCTTTATATCATAGACTTGATTTGAATAAGTTGACACCCACTGAAATATCTTTGCAAATGGCTGATAAATCAACTGTTATACCTGTCGGTATTTGTGAGGATGTGCCTGTTGTGGTTGCAAACGTTACTATTTTAACGGACTTTGTTATTCTTGATATTCCCGAGGACGATAGTATGTCCATTATTCTTGGGAGACCCTTCTTGAATACTGCAGGGGCTGTTATTGATTGCAACAAAGGTAATGTCACTTTTCATGTTAATGGTAATGAGCATACGGTACACTTTCCGAGGAAACAACTCAAGTCCACAATATCAATTCTATTGAAAAAAATTCCAACTATTACTATTGGAGGTTTTGAATTTCCTCTTCCTACTATCAAGAAGAAATATGATATTCTTATTGTTGGGGACATGCATATCCCCGTTGAGGTAACCTAGTGTTATTCGAAAATTCTCCGGTTTCATGTTATTCGAAATGAGTTTGTTAACAAGACATAATCAACCTTGTTAGCAGATTCCTTTTGATGAGCATGAGATGGATGAATTTAGAAAACACAACTCTCTGTACCCTCTTTTTACTTTCTGTTATTTATATTAAATAAAGCAAAAATAGTATTTTCTGTCTGTTTTCTGAATTATCCATGCAATAAAAAATACCCCCAAAATAAAAGTTCTCCAAATGCCCTGAAAATTCAATATGGGGTTTTGAGAATATGTGGCACTGAGAACACATCAGGGGGAGCCAGCACCTGGCCACGAGGGTCCAGGGCGCGCCCCCTGCCTCGTGGGCCCCTGGTGGCCCCTCCACTTATTCCAGCCACCACACACTCCTTTTTCCTCCCCAAAAAATCACCAACCAGCTCAAACCCGTGTTCTAGCTCATCTTGCTGCCATTTTCGATCTCCTTGATCAAAGATCCATTCACAAAACTGCTTTGGGGGATTGTTCTTTGGTATGCGACTCCTCCAATGGTCCAATTAGTTTTTGTTCAAGTTCTTTATTTGTTACAAATTTTTGCTGCTTAGGTGACCCTGTTCTTGAGCTTGCATGTCAAATTTATGTGGTCAAAAGTAGTTTTAATGCATGATATAGCCTCTAGGCACTTGTAGGAGTAGTTGCTATCAATCTTGTTGAGTTTGGTTCAATTTATTTTAAGTTACTAAAAATTTCAGAATTTTTTTAGAGGAAGAAATATGTTGAGGAAAATGTACCAAGGTGGTTCCTCAAGGAAGCAAGGACCTAGGCCCGCAATACGCGAGCCGGACAATGAACTACCAAGGGATGCTCAAGTGCGGCCTTGTGAATGGTCGTTAGAGGACTTCATGGTTCGAGCAGGAATCAAGGAGGAATTTGACGCATATGTGCGTAACGCAGATCTGGAGAGCTTCGAGGCAGATAAGTGCAGTCAGTACTACTACCTCACCGATTCCTTTGTGAGAAGGTTTGAATTTACATCATCACACAATTCTCAAACCGTCATGTTTGATCTTTATGATAAATCTTATACCATGGACTTAGAAGATTCTAAAATACTGCTTGTAAACTCCCACTGTGGGGTAATGTTAGTGAACCTCGTAAATCTGAATATAAGGATTTTCTTGCTAGTATCACTGTGGGGGAATCTAGGAAATCACGCAAGCTACCATAGGGAGCATTCATTTTCCTGCTATACATTATTTTGCTCTCTTTATAGGTAGATGCATTAATGGTAAGGATGAGGCATGTCACATGTGTGTTCCAGATCTTAGTGTTCTCAAGAGTGCTGTATTAGGAGATAGACAATATAACTTGGGGGCCATTGTTGCACGTAGGTTGCATAATAACAGAATTAATGGAGATTTCTTTGGTGGGATTTATACAACCCGTTTAGCTGATTTTCTAGAGATACCCATACGTGGATATGATATGGAGTTGCCTCCTGCTTATTTAGATTATAATGCTATGGTTCGTCATCAACTTGTTGAGAGGAACAATCAATCCCTCCAGTACCGACTAATCTTTGACAGACGACGCACCTATCACGTCACTCTCCCTGCTCCTGCTTTTTTTAACTTTCAGGCAAAAAGGAGATATGTTATAACCAGGGAGGAGGCGGACGAGTACGAGAGGAGGGCGGAGGCAGCCCGCCTCCAGGCTGCAGTTCTTCAGGCAGTAGCTGATGCATCTCAGTACGACCCCAGCTTCAACTTCGGATATCCACCAGGCCACCCATGGGCATAGACCAATTTAGGCCAAAAGCCTAAGCTTGGGGAGTACGTATTTCTCACTGACATTACATTCATGTTCACACACTCATGCCAGTTGTTGGTGCTCATACTTTTTCACTGTATCATCCATGCCAGTTTAAATTTCTTTTTAAGCTTTCTTCTTGTGTGTCTGAAAAACCTTAAGGAAAACCAAAAAAATTAGTTGTAGCTTTTAGCTAGTTTACTTTCCATGCCTGTAGTAGTAGTAATTAAAAAGAAAACCCAAAAAGATTTCTCGTTCTTCTTTTGCTTGTTGGGAGCTTTCCTGTGTAAATAGTTTTATTTATTTTCTTTGGGGGTCGAGAGGAGAAGACCATGATGAAAATGTTAAAATGGCTCTCATATGCATTATTGTTGATCTAACAAAGAGCCAATATTACCTTGTCTTCTCCCTTGAATTGAATGCTTGCATATTCCAGCTTAGTGCAATGCACGTGCACTATTATTATTATCCACACTATTCAGTTGTGCAAGTGAAAGGCAATAATGACGACATATGATGAACTGATTGAGATGAGGAAAGCTGGTATGAACTCGACCTCTCTTGTTTTTGTAAATATGATTAGTTCATCGTTCCTGATTCAGCCTATTATGAATGAAACATGTTTACAATGACAATTAGAGATTATAGTTGCTTATGCCATGCTTAATTAGATAGGAGTTTATAATGGTTTACCTTGCGTGCCAACATGCTATTAAAATGGTTGTGATGTGGTATGATGGGGTGGTATCGTCCTTTGAACGATTCGAGTGGCTTGAATTGGCACATGTTCACGCATATAGTTGAAACAAAATCAACATAGCCTCTACGATATTTATGTTCATGGTGCATTATATCCTACTCATGATTGCATTCGGTGTTGATTAATTTTAATGCATGTTCATGACTGTTGTCGCTCTCTAGCTGGTCGCTTCCCAGTCTCTTTCTAGCCTTCACTTGTACTAAGCAGGAATACTATTTGTGCATCCAATTCCATAAAACCCCAAAGTCATTCCATACGAGTCCACCATACATTCCTATATACAGTATCTACCTACCGTTCCAAGTAAATTTGTATGTGCCAAACTCTAAACCTTCAAATAAACATTCTATTTTGTATGCTCGAATAGCTCATGTATCAACTAGGGCTGTCTGTATCCTCCATACTAGGAGGGTTATTCTCAAGAGGAGTGGACTCCGTTACTCACTCGCGAGAAAATGGCTGGTCACCGGGATGCCCAGTCCCATGCTCAAATCCAATCAAAATAATTGCAAACAAAACTCCCCCAGGATTGTTGTTAGTTGGAGGCACCCGTTGTTTCAGGCAAGCCATGGATTGATGCTTGTTGGTGGTGGGGGAGTATAAACTTTACCATTCTGCTTGGGAACCGCCTATAATGTGTGTAGCATGGAAGATATCGAGATCTCTCGGTTGTTATGTTGACAATGAAAGTATACCGCTCAACATATTATTCAGCTCTATTTCAAAACCGAGCTCTGGCACCTCTCAAATCCCTCCTTCCCTCTGCGAAGGGCTTATCCATTTACTTTTATGTTGAGTCATCATTCTCATATTAAAAAGCACCAGTTGGAGAGCACCACTGTCATGTGCATGTATTATCGTTAGTTTACATTGAGTATGACTTGACTAGATCTCTTTTACCATGAATTACAATGTCTAGTCAGTCCTTGATCTTTAAAGGTGCTTTGCATTTATGTTTTGCGGTCTCAGAAAGGGCTAGCGAGATACCATCTTGTTATATCATATTATGATTGTTTTGAGAAAGTGTTGCCATCCGAGATTTATTATTATTGCTCGCTAGTTGATTATGCCATTGATATGAGTAAACATGAGACCTAAATGTTATTGTGAATATGGTTAGTTCATAATCTTTGCTGAAAACTTGAATGTTGGCTTTACATATTTACAACAACAAGAGCAAACAGAGTTTGTAAAAGTTTTTCTTTATCACTTTCAGTTTATCAATTGAATTGCTTGAGGACAAGCAAAGGTTTAAGCTTGGGGGAGTTGATACGTCTCCATCGTATCTACTTTTCCAAACACTTTTGCCCTTGTTTTGGACTCTAACTTGCATGATTTGAATGGAACTAGCCCGGACTGACGCTATTTTCAGCAGAATTGCCATGGTGTTATTTTTGTGCAGAAATAAAAGTTCTCGGAATGACCAGAAAATCAACGGAGATTATTTTTGGAATATATTAAAAATACTGGAAGAAGAATCCACGTCAGGGGCCCCACACCCTGTCCACGAGGGTGGGGGTGCGCACCCTGCCTCGTGGGCCCCCTGACGCTCCACCGACCTCAACTCCAACTCCATATATTCGTGTCTGGGAGAAAAAAAATCAGAAAGAAGGATTCATCGCGTTTTACGATACGTAGCCGCCGCCAAGCCCTAAACTCTCTCGGGAGGGCTGATCTGGAGTCCGTTCGGGGCTCCGGAGAGGGGAATCCATCGCCATCATCATCATCATCATCATCATCAACCTCCCTCCATCATCAATTTCATGATGCTCACCACCGTGCGTGAGTAATTCCATCGTAGGCTTGCTGGACGGTGATGGGTTGGATGAGATTTATCATGTAATCGAGTTAGTTTTGTTAGGGTTTGATCCCTAGTATCCACTATGTTCTGAGATTGATGTTGCTATGACTTTGCTATGCTTAATGCTTGTCACTAGGGCCTGAGTGCCATGATTTCAGATCTGAACCTATTATGTTTTCATGAATATATGTGAGTTCTTGATCCTATCTTGCAAGTATATAGTCACCTATTATGTGTTATGATCCGTTAACCCCGAAGTGACAATAATTGGGATACTTACCGGTGATGACCGTAGTTTGAGGAGTTCATGCATTCACTATGTGTTAATGCTTTGATCCGGTACTCTATTGAAAGGAGGCCTTAATATCCCTTAGTTTCCAATAGGACCCCGCTGCCACGGGAGGGTAGGACAAAAGATGTCATGCAAGTTCTTTTCCATAAGCATGTATGACTATATTCGGAATACATGCCTACATTACATTGATGAACTGGAGCTAGTTCTGTGTCACCCTAGGTTATAACTATTGCATGATTGATCACATCCGACATAATTCTCCATGACCGATCCAATGCCTACGAGCTTTTCATATATTGTTCTTCGCTTATTTACTTTTCCGTTGCTACTGTTACAATCACTATAAAACCAAAACTGCTACCGTCACTTTTGCCACCGTTACCACTACTATCGTATTACTTTGCTACTAAATACTTTGCTGCAGATATTAAGTTTCCAGGTGTGGTTGAATTGACAACTCAGCTGCTAATACTTGAGAATATTCTTTGGCTCCCCTTGTGTCGAATCAATAAATTTGGGTTGAATACTCTACCCTCAAAATCAGCCGGGATAAGAATCACGGGGCGGCGGTGCTGCGGCCTGATGGGGCAATGCAACGGCAGCCCGTTGCTCGATCGGTGGAGGGGCGCGCTGAACTCGGGACAGTATTCACGGGGCCCGTGGAGGCGCGCGCAACCGACGGCCAGGTCGGTCGCATGGCGTGGATGAGGTGGATCGCGGCGGCGGGCGGGTGATCAATCCGATCACTTGCGAGGTCGGTGATGCTTCTTGGTGGAGACGGGGTGGCGGCAGAGTCCGAGATGAAGCTGGCGACGATGGACAGCATGGGACAACGTGCGAATGAGCGCATCAGCACCGGCACCCAGGCCACCAAAGCAGCGCCGGTGCCTGGGCAGCAAGGCCCGAGCGACCAATGGAGTAGTAGCACCCGAGCTCAAGGCAGCCGACGGGCCTGACGCAGCTGGGGACAAGGCCGACGAGGCAACCCACAGGGCCGCCGTGCAGACGCGACGGAGGAGCAGGGCGGTGACGGCCGGCGCAGGGCGAGGGGTGAGCTGGCATGCCAACGATGACCTTGAGGGATCGCCTGTCGCGCGAGGCCGCCGAGTCGGTGAAGTAGCTAGCCGGTCGCACTGGTGTCGGAGTAGAGGCACGGGGTCTCGACAGCGGCAGCGGGTGACGCAAACCGATCAAGCAGAGATCGGAAAACCAAAAAGAAAACACCGATCAAAACGACCGGCGGGAGAGCGAAAAAACCTGGAGCGAGGGCTCGGGAAAAAGACTCTCTAGGACAGCCAACCAACACGGCCGGTGGACGAACCCTAGGTATGGGCGGCGCGGTCCCGGACGGAGGTCATGGAGGCCGACCATCCCGAGGGGCGTGCAAGTGTGGAAGCGGCGGTGGCTAGGGTTTAGGATTGACTTGCGATAGATACCATGTTAGAAGGGAGAGAGGGATTAGTGGAATAGTTGGTTGTATTGCTTGAGCCTCGTGGGCATATATATAGGAGTACAATGATCTATTTGGAGTACAAGACAAGCCAGAACAAATCCTAGTCTATCTCGTCTTTCATAATAATCATGATACTCAACAATATACTCCATTTCAAGTAGATAGTGCACACATATTAAATTAAAACTTGGTAATGAAGGTCCACACAATTCACAAAAAATAAATCTGAGATTACAAATTTAACTATTGAAATTCAAACACACAAAAGTGTCCAAATGAATTAATAATCCAAATAAAAGAACAACAATCAAGTGCTATGAAGTGCCCACAAGTGCTCAACAAGATTTTCTTGGAGTTGTGTATGAACTTGTCGGTTCTCGATAGTTCGACATGCTGTAGGTATCTATCTATCATATTTGCATCGTGTTCTGGCTTGACATGATACCCATTGGAGATGTACCGAAAGTTCTCTGAAATGCCTCTCTCATTCTCAATGGTTATGTTGTTCAAGATGATGCAACAAGTTATGATCTGTCATAGGACAAGTGGCTCAACAGGGCCACGAAAAATCGCAAAGTGCTTTTGAAGTACAACGAAAGCTCTCTCAACATCCTTTCTTGCTGACTCTTGACATGTTGCATGGTGGATCCCTTGTTCCCTTGAGGACATTAGATTGTCATCACAAATGTGGCCCATTGCTTTCTCTCATAAAAGTGGTTGTAAACCCCAAGTGTAAGGGTGAAGTAACATATAAAAAAGTATATCCCTCAATAGAGAACTAAGGTTTATCGAACCAGAAGGAGTTCTTTGAACAAATAAAGTCACTGGTACTTGCACAATAAACACAAAACAAACTTATCACCAACACGTCAAGAAGGTTGTCAAGCTTCTTGTCTTGTTAGTTACAAGATTAATCTGCATGGCATGGTAGGAATTGTTTGATACATAAAATAAAATAAATGGTACAACAAATAAATGATATTTTGGTAGAGTTTTCATTATGAGAAGATAGACCATAAAGAATGCTGGCATATCAAAAATGTTGGCATATCATAAAGAATGATCTTATGCCTATGTTCCATGATTTGTTCGAAGACCACTTAAATTTATTTCACCTCAATTTTGGAACGATAACATTGTTGCCAAAGAAGGTGGAAGCGGTTCGCATTGAGCAGTTTAGACTGATATGTCTTCTCAATGTAAGCTTAAAGATCTTTACAAAGGTTGGCATGAATAGGTTGACACAGATAGCCCATTCGGTCTTGCAACCAACTCAAACTGCGTTCATGCCAGGACGACAAATCCTAGAAGGGGTGGTAGTTCTACATGAAACATTGCACGAAATCCATCCGAAGAAACTAGATGGGGTTGTATTTAAAGTGGATTTTTAAAAGGCGTATGATAAGGTCAAATGGCCCTTCCTTCAACAAGCCTGTAACACCCTCGATGCGACTATATCTCCCACGTGTCGAGGCACGACTTAGAGGCATAATCGCATTGAAGGCATATGTCGCAAGTTAGGCAATCTTCACAAACATCCCATGTAATATAATTAATAAAAGGGGATATACATAGTTGGCTTACACTTGCCACGTCAATCAAGGTACATAAATAACATTACATCAACCAAGCACTCATGGCCCGACTACGGCGCCAAAATAAAAGATAACCCAACATGCAACACGGTCCCGATCACCCCCAACTGGGCACCACTACTGATCATCAGGAAAGGAAACATAGTAACGTTGAGAGTCCTTGTTGAACTCCCACTTGAGCTCGAGCGCGTCACCTGGAGCGGAATCATCAGGCCCTGCATCTGGTGTAATAGTAATCTGTGAGCCACAGGGACTCAGCAATCTCGCACCCTTGCGATCAAGACTATTTAAGCTTATAGGTAAGGCGAGGTAAAAATATATGTGGAGCTGCAGCAAGCGACTAGCATATATGGTGGCTATCCTATTCGCAAAAGAGAGCGAGAAGAGGAGGCAAAGCGCGAGCGAGAAACTAGAGGACAACCTGCGCAAACATTACTCCAACACCGTGTCGACTTCCCGGACTCCGCCGAGAAGAGGCCATCATGGTAACACACTCAGTAGATTCATTTTAATTAAATCAATGTTCAAGTTATCTACAACCAGACATTAACAAATTCCCATCTGCCCATAACCGCGGGCACGGCTTTCGAAAGTTCAAATCCCTGCAGGGGAGTCCCAACTTAGCCCATGACAAGCTCTCACGGTCAACGAAGGAATAGACCTCCTCCCGAGACGTTCCGATCAGACTCCGTACCTCGGTTCTTCAAGACACTTCGACAGGTTAAAACTAATCCAGCAACACCGCCCGAATGTGCCGACAAATCTCGATAGGAGCTGCACATATCTCGTTCTCAGGGCACAATAGGATAAGCAATCCGTACAACTAAAACCAGCCCTCGAGTTTCCCCGAGGTGGCGCTGCAAGGGGTTCTAGGGTGGACCAACACTCAGAGGAGCGCTGGCCCAGGGGGATTTAAATAAGATGACCCTCGGGCTCCGGAAACCCAAGGGAAAAAGAGGCTAGGCGGCAAATGGTAAAACCAAGGTTGGGCATTGCTGGAAAAGCTTTAAACAAGGCGAACTATCAAGGGGTTCCCATTATAACCCAACCGCGTAAGGAACGCAAAATCCGGGAACATAACACCGATATGACAGAAACTAGGGCGGCAAGAGTGGAACAAAACACTAGGCGAGAGGCCGAGCCTTCCACCCTTTACCAAGTATATAGATGCATTAAGATAACATGGCAATATAATGATATCCCAACAAGTAAATAATGTTCCAACAAGGAACGGTCTCCAATCTTCACCTACAACTAGCAACGCTATAAGAGGGGCTGAGCAAAGCGGTAACATAGCCAATCAAGGGTTTGCTAGGACATGGTGGGTTAGAGGTTTGACATGGCAATTTGGGAGGCTTGCAAGCAAGTGGTAGGCATCATAGCATTGGCATAGCAAAAGAGCGAGCATCTAGCAAAGCAAAGTTAGTAGTGATTTCGAGGGTATGATCATCTTGCCTGCAAAGTTGTCAGAGTTGACTGGATCCTCGAAAGAAAACTCAAAGGGCTCCTCGTTAGCGAACTCATCTCCCGGCTCTACCCAAACAAGACAAACAAGCAACAAGGACACAATCAACCACGTGCAAGGCTCAAACAATATGATGCAAAGATGATATGCTATGCGGGATGCGATGCGGGATGCATATGCAAGATTTGACAAGGAATGCATGAATATGGCCTCAACTTGGAAATCCAAGGGTGCCACTGGAAAGATGAGATGAAATCTCTTGAAAATGATATAAAGAACACCGGAATCAGAGTTACGGTTTGGAAAAGGCAAGCAATTCAAATATGACCACGTTCTGCGATTTACAGCAAGTAGCCATCTAAATGCAATGAGATGAACAAGCTAAAGCACTCAAACATGTCATAAAAATACATGGCAGGGATGCATTCATGATGCTTAACAAAAGTCTAACAGTGAGCTATGGCCAATTCATCCATTAACAGGTTCAAACAAGCATGGCAAAAATGCATATGGCAAACAGATTTCAGACTTAGTGAAATTAACACTTGTCTGGAATTTCAGATCAGGTAGCACTCTTCAGAGCATCAAAACTACATGCTACAGGACCTGAACATGGCAAAGTAAAGCATGGCATGGAGCTACTCAAAGAGATTAACAAAAGTCCCTTAGTGGCCTTGAGCCAAAACGGATCAGAAAATACAATTGCAAGCATGTGAACATGGCAAAAACATAATCAGTTCTCAGACTTAGTGAAAACTGGAGCATGCTAAAACAGATATCAAGTAGGCATGTTTACGAACTCGATGCACTCACTAAAGAGCAAGTCATGGCAAACTAAGCATACATCCATCAATAATACGCAAAATACAAGCTAGACATGGCAAGAACAATAGCATAGCATGCACGGATCAACTACAACATCCACGGCAAAATCGCTAACAAGTAGACAATCTGCCCAGATTCACGAAGTAGCAAAAGTAGAGCTCGATTGGCTCAAGCTAGGGTGCTCCATAATTGCAAACAAAGGCATGGATGGATAGAGCACTAAAAGATTAACAAAACATCCTTACTGACCATCCTCAAAAGAGGCACGGATCACTAGGAAACAACATGAACATATGGCATCATTAGAAAAACAGATCAAGGACTTTGTGGAATTGCTAAGTCCCTGAAATCAGCATTACCAAGTGCCTCACTTTGCAAACTCGTGCTAGTCACCGCACACATCACAAAAATACATGGGTTGCACCTCTTGAAAGATGGAAAAACCCTTAACAAAACATATGTAGAACTCATGGGCATATCATGCACACATTAATCATGGCAAAAATGACAAATCTCTAAATGGAGCAGCAGATCTGACAATTATCTCAAGTAGCCTCCTTCTAACAGCATTTCGGGAATCAAGATGAACTCAAATGAAAATTATGCAATGGAATGAAATGATGTGCTCTCTGAGCCGAACATTTTGATATGCTATATGCCCAAAACGGAGCTACGGATAAGGAGTTACGGCACGATGAACATGAGCTAAAAAATATGTAGACTTAGTGAAAAAATCGAGGTCAACCCTAGGGTTACTGTAGCTCGGATCTGGATCTGGGCGCACGCCGACCGAGGAACGCCGGAGTTCGTCGGGGAGGTAGGCCGGCGGCTTGCCAGAGAGCTCGGGGAGGCGGCGTTGAGGAGGGAGGAGGAGGCCGGGGCGGCGGCGTCGATGGTGATGGCCGGCGATGGCGGCGGGGAGGCTCCTGCCGCCGAGGGACGAGGCGGCCGCCGGCGAGTTCGTGCTGCGGCGCGGTGGTGAGGCTCCGCCGGAGAGGGAGGCGAGGCGGCGCGGGCTTGCCGCGGAGCTTGACGACGAAGGCGCGGGCGGCGGTGGGCAGGTGGGCCGCGGGGGCCCGGTGCGGGCCTGGCGGGCCCGCGCGGCGGCGCCGAAGTGGGGCTCTCCCCTAGGTGACGTGGTGTGCCCCGGTTGGCCGGAGGCGGCGGCGGACGCTGTCCGACCGGGGACGGACGTGTCCGGCCGGCGCGATGTGTTTTTTTAGGGTTTTGGATGGGGAGATCCGAAATTTGGAGAGGGGGAGGTATATATGGGCATAGAGGGAGCTAGGAGTGAACAAATGAGGTCCGGTTTTTGGCCATGCGATCGTGATCGAACGCTCTAGATGATGGAGAGGGTTTTGATGGGTTTTGGGCCAAAATGGAGGGGTGTTGGGCTGCAACGCACACGAGGCCTTTTCGGTCCCTCGGTTAACCGTTGGAGTATCAAACGAAGTCCAAATGATATGAAACTTGACAGGCGGTCTACCGGTAGTAAACCAAGGCTGCTTGGCAAGTCTTGGTCCAATCCGGAAATGTTTGATCCCCACACACGAAAGAAGCTAGAAATGACCACCAGAGGAGAACGAAGCGCCGGAATTCAAAACAGACAATGGGGAAAATGCTCAAATGCATGAGATGAACACGTATGCAAATGCAATGCACATGATGACATGATATGAGATGCATGGCAACGATAACAACACACGGAGACAAAGACCCGAACCCAAGAAAATAAAATAACTTAACGCCGGAAACGACAAGAGTTGGAGTACAAATTGGGTAAATCATATCCGGGGTGTTACAACACTCCACCACTACGAAAGGATCTCGTCCCGAGATCTAGGACTGAAAGAACGCCGGGTACTCAGAACGGAGGTGATCCTTGCGTTCCCAGGTAGCTTCACGGTCGGAATGGTGTGACCACTTGACTTTGAGGAATTTGATTGACTTGTTGCGAGTCTTGCGTTCAGTCTCTTCAAGAATAGCAACTGGGTGCTCACGATAAGAGAGATCTTCTTGGAGCTCAATGTCCTCGAAGTTGACGGTGCGGTCAAGAGTCTTGAAGCACTTTCGAAGCTGAGAGACATGGAACACGTCATGAACATTTGCAAAGTTTGAAGGAAGCTCGAGTTGATAGGCGAGATCGCCTCTCTTGCTGACAATCTTGAAAGGTCCCACGTATCTAGGGGCAAGCTTCCCTTTGATACCGAAGCGACGAGTACCTTTCATAGGAGAGACGCGGAGGTAAACATGATCTCCGATCTCGAAAGCCAAATCACGGTGCTTACTATCATAGTAGCTCTTCTGGCGGGATTGGGCTGCTTTGAGGTTATCTCGAATGACTTTGCACATTTCCTCTGCCTCTGTGATTAAGTCATTTCCGAGAAGCTGACGTTCACCGGTTTCAGACCAGTTGAGAGGGGTACGACACTTCCTGCCATACAGAATTTCAAATGGGGCCTTGCCCGAACTTGCTTGAAAACTGTTGTTGTAGGAGAATTCAGCATAAGGAAGACAATCCTCCCACTTCATGCCGAAGGAGATCACACAAGCCCTGAGCATATCTTCAAGAATCTGATTGACACGCTCGACTTGACCGCTAGTTTGAGGATGGAAAGCTGTGCTGAAGCGGATGTTGGTGCCCATGGCCTTCTGAAAAGAATCCCAAAACTTGGAGGTAAAGATGCTGCCACGGTCTGAAGAGATCACTTGTGGAATACCGTGCAGAGAGACAATTCGAGAGGTATAGAGTTCCGCCAATTGAGCTGCAGTGATTGACTCTTTGATAGGCAGAAAGTGAGCCACTTTGGTGAGTTTGTCGATGACAACGAATATAGCATCATTGCCACGCTTGGACTTTGGAAACCCAGTCACGAAGTCCATCTCAATGTGGTCAAACTTCCATTCTGGAATGGCAAGAGGTTGGAGGAGACCAGCTGGCCTTTGATGTTCTGCCTTCACTCTTCTGCAGACATCACATTCATTCACGAATTGAGCAATCTCGCGCTTCATTCGAGTCCACCAATAAGCCTGCTTGAGGTCCTGATACATCTTCGTGCTCCCAGGGTGGATGGAGAGGAGAGAATTGTGAGCCTCGTTCATGATCACTTTACGGAGGTCACCTTTGGGCACAACAATACGATCCTCGAAGAAGAGAGTATCCTTGTCATCAAGGCGGTAGCACTTGTACTTGGGTTGACTCTTGGCAATCCCAATCTTCACCTTTTTCACCATAGCATCAAGAAGCTGGGCTTGGCGAATCTGGTCTTCCAAGGTAGGAGAGACTTGAAGGTTGGCGAGGAAACCTTGAGGAACAACTTGCAGATTAAGTTTGCGGAAAGCTTCACAAAGCTCGGGTTGATAAGGCTTGAGAATCAGACTGTTGCAATAAGCCTTCCTGCTCAATGCGTCAGCAATCACATTGGCCTTGCCTGGAGTATACTCGATACTCGGATTATACTCTTGAATCATTTCGACCCATCGAGTTTGCCTGAGGTTGAGATTAGGCTGAGTGAAGATGTACTTGAGACTCTTGTGATCAGTGAAAATGTCCACTTTTCTTCCCAATAAGAGATGTCTCCAAGTCAAAAGAGCATGCACAACTGCCGCCAACTCGAGATCATGAGTGGGGTAGTTCTTCTCATTGGGCTTCAACTAGCGAGAGGTATAAGCAACAACTTTCTTCTCTTGCATCAACACTGCGCCAAGACCTTGGAGAGAGGCATCACAAAAGACCTCGTACGGCTTGGATTCATCAGGCGGAGTCAGAACTGGAGCAGTGATCAATTTCTCTTTCAAAGTGTTGAAAGCAATGTCACACTCCGGAGACCAAACGTACTTGACGTGCTTCTGGAGAAGATTTGAGAGAGGCTTCGCGATCTTGGAGAAGTTTTCAACAAATCTTCGACAATAGCTTGCGAGACCGAGGAAGCTACGGAGTTGCTTCACGTTCTGAGGAGGTTCCCAATTCACAATTGCAGACACCTTCTCAGGATTCACCGCAATGCCCTTGGCAGAGATGATATGACCAAGATAAAGAACCTCATCGAGCCAAAATTCACACTTGGAGAACTTGGCGTAGAACTAGTGTTCCCTGAGCTTATCAAGAACCAAATGAAAGTGCTTGGCATGATCTTTCTTGTTCTTCGAGAAAACCAGAATGTCGTCGAGATAGACCAAAATGAAGTCATTGGTGTAGGCGTTGAAAATGAAGTTCATCATGCGAGAGAACGTCGGAGGAGCGTTGACGAGGCCAAAAGACATGACAGTGTATTCATATGACCCATAGCTTGTCATGAAAGCCGTCTTGGGAATATCTTGCTCACGGATTCGAATCTGATGATAACCCATACGGAGATCAAGCTTGGAGAATACTTGGGCACCTTTGAGTTGTTCGAACAACTCGTTAATGTTGGGAAGTGGATATTTGTTCTTGATGGTCTTCTTGTTCAATGGACGATAATCAACACAAAGTCGGTCCATTCCATCCTTCTTCTTCACAAAAAGAACACTACAACCCCACGGAGAAGAACTAGGCCGGATGAGACCCATTCTTCCTTGAATATCAAGTTGTTTCTTCAGCTCCTTCAACTCTTCAGGTCCGAGCTTGTAAGGACGCTTGCACACTGGTTCCGTGCCAGGCTCAAGATCGATGACGAATTGAACTGGCTAGTGCGAAGGCATTCCTGGAAGCTGTTCTGGAAAGACGTCTTGATATTCGCAAATGACTGGAATTTGCGAGATAGCATCCAATTCACCCTTCTCATTAAGAGAAAACAGACGGATGGTGTCGTCATTAGCGGCAAAGACAATTACATCCTCAGACGAATGAGTCAATTGAATCTGCCTGGCTGCACAATCAAGCTGAGCCTTGTGCTTAGAAAGCCAATCCATTCCGAGAATAAGATCAATATCCGAGTCACCCAGAACATTTGGAGAGGACAAGAACTTATAGTCACCCAAAGTGATTGTAACATCCGGAACGCATACTCGAGATGTCATTTGACGGGCCGGAGAGACAATAGCCAACGGTTTCGGCAACACTTGAGTAACAAAATCATGCTTAGATGCAAAAGGTCTCGAGATGAAACAATGCGATGCACCAGTGTCAAAAAGAACTCTTGCGGGAATATCGTTAATAGGAAGGTTACCCATGATGACATCTGATGAATCCTCTGCCTGAGCTGCATTCACCATATTGACCTGGGCGTACTTGGGGTTATGCTTGACCACAACTGTACTTGCCGATCTCATAGGAGGAGAGGCGCCTCTGATTGAGACACTTGTTGGCATAGTGACCCTTCTGTTGGCACTTGTTGCACGTGACCTCTGAAAGCGGATGGTGGTACGGAGCACTCGATCTTGGAGCTTGAGACGAAGTCTTGTTCTAAAAGCCAGGGTTGGGTGGGTGGGAAGATCCACTGCCACCTTTGCTCTTCTGCTGATACGGCTGACGGAACGGAGGAGGAGGAAGCCAATATTTCTTCTGCTTGGCCACTTGAGTAGAGGAAGAAGGAGTAGCATCTCTGACTCGCTTCTTGGAAGCATCCACCTCAGTTGAGCAGCCTCTTGCTTCAATGCCATGTTGTAGAACTCATCATATCTCAAGGGCTCAAAGAGAACAAGAGCTAGCTGGATTTCTTCTCTAAGACCACCCCTGAACTGGTATATCATGCTCTTCTCATCAGGTACGTCCTACTTGGCAAAGCGGGTGAGCTTCTGGAACAACTTGTTGTAGTCATAGACAGACAAAGAGCCTTGCTTCAGGTTGCAGAATTCCTCACGCTTGCTTTCAACCACGCTCTAAGGGATATGGTGAGCTTTGAAATCTTGACGGAATTCATCCCAGGTAATCACACGTCCACCTCTGGAATCCTTGTACTGCTGGAACCACTCTGCGGCTTGGTCTTTGAGTTGGAAGGAAGCGAACTTGACGAAATCCTCAGGCCTGACGTTACTGCACTCGAAATGCTTGCACAGATCCACGAGCCAATCGTCAGCATCAGTTGCCTCAACACAATTGCTGAAAGTCTTTGGCCCGTTAGCAAGGAACTAGTTGAGTGTAGCAAAGTGATTCTGATTGTTGCCTTGGTTCCCTTGGTTGCCTTGATTCCCTTGATTGCGCTCTTGAAGAATTTGCATGATCAACTGCGTGTTTGCATTGGTTGCGGCCATCACAGCTTGCCATGCCTCCGGAGGAGGTGGAGGTGGTGGCGGATCAGGATTCGGAGTCGTGCGCGTTGGAGGAGCCATCCTGAAGAGGTTGACATCCATTAGCACATTGATAGATAAATATTGAAGCTGAATCCAACGGAATTAAAATTGCAACATATAGTCTTCACATCCGAACAAAATGAACGAATGCATTCCTCTTGAAATGGTCACATATCCATAAATTGAGAAGCCACTTAGAATTTAGGTAGAGAAATAAATCAACAAGGTACGGATCAAGAACGAATACTCGGTAAGAAATCCCAATCTCAAACCAAATATCCGTGGAAGAAGAACTAGAGCTACAAGAATTCCCACCTATGAAACTCCCGAACCTTTCCGGTTATGCAATCAGGTGTTGGGGATACAGGGGAAGCATAATATCTCACCCAAATCTAGCAAATCCTACATCCAGCTGTATCCATCCTTCAACACATAACCAAGAAAAACTTCGGAAACCATCCACCTCAACCTTCGAAAAGCATCCGTTATACAAGTTATGGCGATACTCCCGAACTCCCGCCCCAGTACTGGGTGGCGTCGAGGTTATCTCACCAACGAACTGCATAAAAGAGATTTTCGATGTCGGCGTACTAAACTCAGGTATTCCAGAACTGCAACGATAAAATTATGACGACAACACCTCAGAGCTCAACTCCCCGGGACACCTCCACAAAACCCCTGACAGGAGGCACCAAGACAATGTTCTCGTCACAAAACCATCGGAACGATTCCAAGATACCCGCATGATCCTAATTTTTTTAGTGAAATTTGAGAAGAGAAGAGTCAAAACTCTACGTCAGGATGCCTTACCAGAGCGATGAGGAGACTGGGAAGTAAAAAAGAATTCCTAAACTCTTCGATATATAATTCCTAAATGACTCAAAACATTTTTCTAGACACAACTCGGCTGCTAAAAACGATCAAGCAACGGGGCTCCTAAGGTCGGGGAAGGCTCTGATTACCAACTTGTAACACCGTCGATGCGACTATATCTCCCACGTGTCGAGGCACGACTTAGAGGCATAATCGCATTGAAGGCATATGTCGCAAGTTAGGCAATCTTCACAACATCCCATGTAATATAATAATAAAAGGGGAGATACATAGTTGGCTTACACTCGCCACGTCAATCAAGGTACATAAATAACATTACATCAACCAAGCACTCATGGCCCGACTACGGCGCGAAAATAAAAGATAACCCAACATGCAACACGGTCCCGATCACCCCCAACTTGGCACCACTACTGATCATCAGGAAAGGAAACATAGTAATGTTGAGAGTCCTCGTCGAACTCCCACGTGAGCTCGAGCACGTCACCTGGAGCGGAATCATCAGGCCCTGGATCTGGTGTAATAGTAATCTGTGAGCCACAGGGACTCAACAATCTCGCACCCTCGTGATCAAGACTATTTAAGCTTATAGGTAAGGCGAGGTAAAAATATATGTGGAGCTGCAGCAAGCGACTAGCATATATGGTGGCTATCCTGTTCGCAAAAGAGAGCGAGAAGAGGAGGCAAAGCGCGAGCGAGAAACTAGAGGACAACCTGCGCAAACATTACTCCAACACCGTGTACACTTCCCGGACTCCGCCGAGAAGAGGCCATCACGGTAACACACTCAGTGGATTCATTTTAATTAAATTAATGTTCAAGTTATCTACAACAGGACATTAACAAAGTCCCATCTGCCCATAACCGCGGGCACGGCTTTTAAAAGTTCAAATCCCTGCAGGGGAGTCCCAACTTAGCCCATGACAAGCTCTCACGGTCAACGAAGGAATAGACCTCCTCCCGAGACGTTCCAATCAGACTCGGTACCTCGATTCTTTAAGACACTTCGACAGGTTAAAACTAATCCAGCAACACCGCCCGAATGTGCCGACAAATCTCGATAGGAGATGCACATATCTCGTTCTCAGGGCACAATCGGATAAGCAATCCGTACAACTAAAACCAGCCCTCGAGTTTCCCCGAGGTGGCGCTGCAAGGGGATCTAGGGTGGACCAACACTCAGAGGAGCACTGGCCCGGGGGGGTTTAAATAAGATGACCCTCGGGCTCCGGAAACCCAAGGGAAAAAGAGGCTAGGTGGCAAATGGTAAAACCAAGGTTGGGCATTGCTGGAAAAGCTTTAAACAAGGCGAACTATCAAGGGGTTCCCATTATAACCCAACCGCGTAAGGAACGCAAAATCCGGGAACATAACACCGATATGACGGAAACTAGGGCGGCAAGAGTGGAACAAAATACTAGGCGAGAGGCCGAGCCTTCCACCCTTTACCAAGTATATAGATGCATTAAGATAACATGGAAATATAATGATATCCCAACAAGTAAATAATGTTCCAACAAGGAACGGTCTCCAATCTTCACCTGCAACTAGCAACCCTATAAGAGGGGCTGAGCAAAGCGGTAACATAGCCAATCAACGGTTTGTTAGGACATGGTGGGTTAGAGGTTTGACATGGCAATTTGGGAGGCTTGCAAGCAAGTGGTAGGCATCGTAGCATTGGCATAGCAAAAGAGCGAGCATCTAGCAAAGCAAAGATAGTAGTGATTTCGAGGGTATGATCATCTTGCCTGCAAAGTTGTCAGAGTTGACTGGATCCTCGAAAGCAAACTCAACGGGCTCCTCGTTAGCGAACTCGTCTCCCGGCTCTACCCAAACAAGACAAACAAGCAACAAGGACACAATCAACCACGTGCAAGGCTCAAACAATATGATGCAAAGATGATATGCTATGCGGGATGCGATGCGGGATGCATATGCAAGATTTGACAAGGAATGCATGAACCTGGCATCAACTTAGAAATCCAAGGGTGCCACTAGAAAGATGAGATGAAATCGCTTGAAAACGATATAAAGAACGCCGGAATCGGAGTTACGGTTTGGAAAAGGCAAGCAATTCAAATATGACCACGTTCTGCGATTTACATCAAGTAGCCATCTAAATGCAATGAGATGAACAAGCTACAACACTCAAACATGGCATAAAGATACATGGCAGGGATGCATTCATGATGCTTAACAAAAGTCTAGCAGTGAGCTACGGCCAATTCATCTATTAACAGGTTCAAACAAGCATGGCAAAATTGCATATGGCAAACAGATTTTAGACTTGGTGAAATTAACACTTGTCTGGAATTTCAGATCAGGTAGCACTCTTCGGAGCATCAAAACTACATGCTACAGGACCTGAACATGGCAAAGTAAAGCATGGCATGGAGCTACTCAAAGAGATTAACAAAAGTCCCTAAGTGACCTTGAGCCAAAAGGGATCAGAATATACAATTGCAAGCATGTGAACATGGCAAAAACATAATCAGTTCTCAGACTTAGTGAAAACTGGAGAATGCTGAAACAGATATCAAGTAGGCATGTTTACGAACTCGATGCACTCACTACAGAGCAAGTCATGGCAAACTAAGCATACACCCATCAAGAATACACAAAATACAAGCTAGACATGGCAAGAACAATAGCATAGCATGCACGGATCAACTACAACATCCACGGCAAAATCACTAACAAGTAGACAATCTGCCCAGATTCACGAAGTAGCAAAAGTAGAGCTCGATTGGCTCAATCTAGGGTGCTCCATAATTGCAAACAAAGGCATGGATGGATAGAGCACTAAAAGATTAACAAAACATCCTTACTGACCATCCTCAAAAGAGGCACAGATCACTAGGAAACAACATGAACATATGGCATCATGAGAAAAACAGATCAAGGACTTAGTGGAATTGCTAAGTCCCTGAAATCAGCATTACCAAGTGCCTCACTTTGCAAGCTCGTGATAGTCACCACACACATCATAAAAATACATGGGTTGCACCTCTGGAAAGATGGCAAAATCCTTAACAAAACATATGTAGAACTCATGGGCATATCATGCACACATTAATCATGACAAAAATGACAAATCTCTAAATGGAGCAGCAGATCTGACAATTATCTCAAGTAGCCTCCTTCTAACAGCATTTCGGGCATCAAGATTGACTCAAATGAAAATGATGCAACAGAATGAAATGATGTGCTCTCTGAGACGAACATTTTGATATGCTATATGCCCAAAACGGAGCTACGGATGAGGAGTTACGACACGATGAACAGGAGCAAAAAAATATGCAGACTTAGGGAAAAAATCGAGGTCAACCCTATGGTTACTGTAGCTCGGATCTGGATCTGGGAGCACGCCGACCGAGGAATGCCGGAGTTCGTCGGGGAGGTAGGCCGGCGGCTTGCCGGAGAGCTCGGGGAGGCAGCGTTGAGAAGGGAGGAGGAGGCCGGGGCGGCGACGTCGATGGTGATGGCCGGCGATGGCGGCGGGGAGGCTCCTGCCGCCGAGGGACGAGGCGGCCACCGGCGAGTTCGTGCTGCGGCGCGGTAGCGCGGCTCCGCCGGAGAGGTAGGCGAGGCGGTGCGGGCTCGCCGCGGAGCTTGATGACGAAGGCGCGGGCGGCGGTGGGCAGGTGGGCCGCGGGGGCCCGGTGCGGGCCCGGCGGGCCCGCGCGGCGGCGGCGAAGTGGGGCTCTCCCCTAGGTGACGTGGCGCGCCCCGATTGGCCGGAGGCGGCGGCGGACGCTGTCCGGCCGGGGACGGACGTGTCCGGCCGGTGCGATGTTTTTTTAGGGTTTTGGACGGGGAGATCCCAAATTTGGAGAGGGGGACGTATATATAGGCATAGAGGGAGCTAGGAGTGTCCAAATGAGGTGCGGTTTTCGGCCACGCGATCGTGATCGAACGCTCTAGATGATGGAGAGGGTTTTGATGGGTTTTGGGCCAAAATGGAGGGGTGTTGGGCTGCAACGCACACGAGGCCTTTTCGGTCCCTCGGTTAACCGTTGGAGTATCAAACGAAGTCCAAATGATACGAAACTTGACAGGCGGTCTACCGGTAGTAAACCAAGGCCGCTTGGCAAGTCTCGGTCCAATCCGGAAATGTTTGATCCCCACACATGAAAGAAAGCTAGAAATGACCACCGGAGGAGAACGAAGCGCCGGAATGCAAAACAGACAACGTGGAAAATGCTCAAATGCATGAGATGAACACGTATGCAAATGCAATGCACATGATGACATGATATGAGATGCATGGCAACGATAACAACACATGGAGACAAAGACCCGAACCCGAGAAAATAAAATAACTTAACGCCGGAAACGGCAAGAGTTGGAGTACAAATTGGGTAAATCATATCCGGGGTGTTACAAAGCCTTACGTATGAAGGGGTTCCACGAAGCCTAGAGGTCTCAGGTGGATTCATTTATACAGAAAGGCAATGTCGGGATTATCGTGGAATTGTCATGGCAGATGTCCTAGCAAAAGGACTTAGTCGTAGGGCCATCGCAACTAAGAAGCTTAAAGGGGTTAATCGGGACAAACGACACAGGAGGTTTTATACTAGTTCGGCCCCTTACGATGAAGGTAAAAGCCTACGTCTAGTTCTGTTGATATTGATGTGGTTTCGATCACCAAGAGGCTAGTTCGCCGGCTTGGTTATCGATCTCTTGTTTCTTGCCCTAAGCCGCCACCGGGTCATCCCCTTATATACACGGGTTGACGCCTGGTGGCCTACAAAGTCCCGACCGGCTCATAAAACGTGTCCAGCTCGGTGACTTCTTTTACATGCCTTTGTTTACAAGCCTTTCCTTACATACGGCGGTTTACAATATTGGGCCTTAAGCCGCCTCTAGGCCTTAGGCCTTCTATAAGTTTAATAAACTATCGCCTTGAATGTTTATTAGGCTTCCTTTGTGACCCGCCATTAGGGCTGACCCGGCCCCTCCTGGGCGGGTCATACCTGGTAGTTATATTCCCAACATTAGGCCCCAGGTTGACTTTGAACTTTGTTCTTTGTCAATCTTCAGTACTTAGATAAAATCCATCTTCCTCTCTCTGGAAAATTTTTTGTGACCCGCCATGACGTCATCTTCTGAAAACACAAAAAACTGTTCTGACGTCATCCTCAACGGATCTTTATCTTTTATTGTATTCCGAGAATCGAGGCGTCCGTTTAGTTGGATAGCCATTATTGTGTCTTCCTCAATCTTTGCGTCTGCCTGTTTGCTTATCCCTTATAAATAGGCACACCCCGGTCTTCTCATTCTTCTCTCTTCTTCATCTTCTTCCTCTCACAACCCCCACTGCTGCTCGAGCCCCGCCGCCGTTGCAGAGCATCTCGTCGTCGTCGACCTTGGCCGCTGCATCAGCCAGAATCGGTTCAGAGAACGGCGACGACTTTTCGTGGAGGATCCGTGGCCGTAAGTATTCGCCCTCCTATTCCTTAGATCCGCATTTAGGGATTCTAGGTTTTCCGCATGTTCTTCGTGGTTCTTCAGCATTCTTCCACTGCCGCTTCTTCTTGATCCAAAAAGAGATATATGCTTGTGCGATAGCTGTTTGGTGCCTACTCTTGACTTTAGTAGATCCCATTTTCTGGTACAAAGGCCGCATTAGAACTGATGCACTCATCTGTGCTATATTTTTAGGTCTAGATTTTTTTTCGTTTTGGACGGCCATTTGATCCATAATAATATCCAGAAGTTAAGGAACATGTTTGTCTCAACACTTAATCAATTCTGTTATTGATATTTCTCAAATATCTGTAGTCATGGCGGCTTGCTGCGCCGACTTACTTTTCCTTATATGACATTAGCCCTTACTTAAGCCACCATTACTCCCCTGTACCATTATTACTTAATTTAACCATTATCATTGAATTGAACCGGAATGGTGCTTTCCTTTCAGTTTGTTTTTGAACATCATGCCGTCCAAAGCACCGACTGTCTGCAAGTGGGTTCCCTCAACAGTGACTGAGGACAATTTGAAGGAGTTCTTCTCCATAGGATTTTTGCCAGGGAAAAATGTCATGTCTAATCATGCACCTGACCCGGACGAGGAACAGCCCAATCCAAGAGATAGTGAAGTTATTGTCTTTTCTGACCACGTGAACCGTGGTTTTTCCCCACCCGGCTCAAAGTTCTTCAGAGACGTCCTCCATTTTTTCAAACTCCACCCTCAAGATATCGGGCCTAATTCCATATCTAATATCCGCAACTTCCAAGTGCTCTGTGAGGTGTACCTTCAAGAAGAGCCGACGGTGGAACTCTTTAGAGAGTATTTTTATCTGAACCGGCAGAAGGAGTGCACCAACGGCCCTAGCTTGGAACTTGGAGGTATCTCAATTCAGCGTCGACAGGGCGCCGTCTTCCCCCTAATAGTCTTGCCAAGTCATCCCAAGGACTGGAATCAGACTTGGTTTTATTGTCAAGACACTTCACCAGCAAATGAGAAGCCCCTGCCGGGTTATCGCGCTGAGCGTCTTGACTCCAAGTTTGCACTCCCTGACAAACTCACTGCCACCGAATGCAAGAAACTGATTCCATCCATTAAAAGAATTAATGCTTTGTTGGGGAACGGTTTAACCGGAGTTGACTTGACTCGTTGCTGGGTTGCGTGGCGGGTGATCCCTCTAAGCCGCCGCTCAAAATTGATGTATGAATACGGTGGAGGCCCAGACGATTCTCTTCTTCACAGCTCCGTTCAATTACCCGAAGAAGATATTGTTGCAATGTTAACCCTTCTGGTAAATGGCAAATATGAAGACTACAGTAAAGTCGAGTTAAACCCTTTCTGCAAACTTAAGCCGGCGCCAGAGGTAAAGAACCTCTGACCTCTTTCTCTTTTGTATTTTTCTCAACTGTTATAAATACCTGCCTGACCTTTCATCTTGTTTTACTTGTTTACAGACCAAGTCTGATTTCTGGAAAGCCAAATATGACCACGAAGCCGCCAAGAAAGCGAGAGCCGCCGCCATAACCGCCAAGAAGACGACCCGAAGGTCTAAAAAGAAGAAGAGCAGTGCTGAGGACCTGATGAAGCTTGATGATACTTCTGAATTGGAGGTAGCCCTTGACTCCCTTGGCCAGCTTTTTAATAATCTTATTAACACTAATCATTGCCAGGATGACACAGGGGCCAGTCAGGCCGTGGAAGAAGAGGTAACTATTTCCTCCAACTCAGCCCATTTGCCGAGACAGAAACTTCGAGTCGTAACCCGGAAAGTAAGGTTTTCACACCCTTTAGCTTATCTGGACCTTCATTTCCTTTTGAAAAAGCAGCAACATGAGAGCCGCCGTCAGGCCCAGAATGACGATGAACCGCATGTTGTTCTTCAACAAACTCCTCAAAAGCGACAGAATGAGGTTTTATTTCTTCGCCTTTTACTTTCCATTAATGGATTTTCTCCCTTGCATTACTAACTTTATTTTATCTTTGCAGGAGGTGTCTCGCTCTTCTGGTGACTCATCTCAAACTCAATTCCCGACCTTTAAGACTGCCCCCGGGTAAGGAAGAAATCATCTTTCTCCGTGTCTTTTAAACTACTTCTTTGTACTAACTATTTCATAATTTTTTTCTTAGTGGCCAAGCCAAATCCAAGAAGGCCAAGATGACTAAGCCAGCGGAAGACCCGCCAATCCTTGCACCCGAATCGGCTATGCCACCTTCCCCTCCATCAACTGAAGCACCAGAAGACCCGGCCGCCAACACTGAATTAAATCCTCCTGAGCCGTCAGTTGACAATACCATCGTCAACCCTTCTGCTACCGGACTATCTAGCTCGGCCAACCCGCCATCACCGTCTGCTCAGGACGTTCTGATCACCGGAAGCTACTTTGTTGAACCGGGGAATCCCACCGTGTTGGCTCGTCATACCGCAAAAGAAGAAGCGTTGGAAAGAAAAAAAGTGCATTTTGACATTTCGCATTATGGCCATCTGAACACCAACGGCATATTGTCCGGCTATCTGAGCCATGTGCATTCTAGCCGTGACTCAGAAATCGAAATGGTCAAGCAGTTGCAGCTGAAGTATGAGGTATGCTCTTCCGGCTTACTTATATTCTGTCAGCCCCCAAGTCTGTAGACTTAGAATATAGGCTAAAGCTTTACCTTTAGATTTTTCTGAAATCCAATACAATAGAACAAACTTCACCGATAGTCCCCAAGGGCCAGCTCATTTGACCAGAAATGAGCCGGTACTTTAAATTTCATCACGGCCTTGTGCCAAACCCAACAAATATTGTAATCCGGCTTAACCTAGAGAAACTTACTGAATAGCATACATTAGCCCCCAAGTGCCAAGTGCTGTTACTTTGTAAAGTACTTGGGACTTGAAGTATGTTTATAGTCATAAGAAATTGTTTTTTGGCATACATTAGCCCCCAAGTGTCAAGTGGTTTTGCAGTGCACAGTACTTGAGACTTGAATATTGACTCTTGAACTTTAATTGAAATCTTGACACACCTGGGTATGTTTTATAGAATGCCTTGTCTGAATTGAGCTCGCAACTAACTGACGCGAAGACCCGACTGTCGGATCAGGAGGCAGAAATCAAGTCCACTGACTCCAAACTGCAATTGAGTCTTGCTGAGACAGAGAAATTAAGAACCAGGTTTACCGCCAAGAAGAAAACCTGGGCTGAAGAAAAAATGCTGCTGACACAACGCACCGAAAAGGATGAAGCAGCTCTTGAGGAGGTTACTACAGAGCTGACCAGCTTAAAGGACCGGGTATCTCAAATGGTGTCCGCCATCTTTGGTAAGCCATCTGTACTGACCTTTTTTACCTGCTTTTGACCCGGAATACAAACCGCTAGCTGACCTTTTGTTTACAAAACATGTGCAGGCCCACGAAGCAAGAATCTGCGCCAAGACAACGTGACTAAACTGAAGGCGGTGTATACTTTAGTGTAGCAATTGTACATTGGCGCACAACGGGCACTTGCCGCTATCTCTCCTGCCAATCAAGGACCCAACCGGCTCAGTGATGTCTTAAAAAAGCTGTCAATCTTACCCGCCAGGTTCCAAGAAGTCAAGCGATCCTGTGCTAGAGCCGGAGCTTTGACTGCCCTGAGCCGCTCCAAGGCTTGGGTGCCAGATCTAGACCCGGCGGATGTAGCCAGAGGGTACCCCACGATAAAGGAAGACGGGTCTCTGTTTGAACAGGATGACTTCGTTGATTGCGTGAGGGAGGTGCGACCTCAGGCCACCATTCTTGGAGATGAAACAAATATCGATAAATACCAGCCGGGTTTTGATTTGGACAATAAGAAGATGGCGACTCCCTCCTACAAGGTGACCGACCTTATCCCGCTGGTTCGTCAACATACATTTGCTCCGGATGTTGATCCAGCCGACTTGATTGATGAAGAAGCAATTTATTGCTGTGAACGGTTTTGATTGGTCAAAACCCAGCTTCCAATCAACAGAAGGCAGTGAACCGGCGAGGGAGGAGTGAGGACCATCTTCATGGGCTTTTAAAAGCCTTGTAATAGATTAGCTTTGAAAACACTACATATTTTGCCTATGCCATCGCGCATAAGATACTGTGTGTTACTCTGTGCTTTCTGATGTTAATATATGCATCATATTTATGGTTATCTCTGCAATTCTTCAGCTCTATTCCTGTAGATAAAAAGGAAAAAACTGGCTTGGCGGTTTAGTACCGAACGGGTCAGAACACCCGGTTTATAACCAATATTTTATTATAATAGAGGAAAAAACAGAAAACAGATATGAAAATATCCAAGGTTGAAACAAGCTTTGATTAATATAGAAAACAACTGTTCTTCAAATAACAGTCAAAACTATATTTTTTACCTCTGGACCACTGGTTTATGTGATCCGGGTGATGAGGTTGATGATCCAAACCTTTTGAGAAGTCAATGCTTCTGTATGACTGATGACTTTAATGCCTTGGCAGTTTATTGTCAAAGCCGGTAAAAAGACCGTGCTGACTTGTTTTAAAACTGAGACAATAAAAGACCAATAAAATAAATAAGAAAAATAACAGTTAATAATCAATATAACTTAACCTTGTAGTTAAAAGTTGGGGGGTTTCTGATTCGAATACGATCAGTAAACCGGACCAAAGGGGTTAAGCTAAGATTCGAATACGACCATATAGCCCCTAGTGGCTTTGGCGTTGCGCCGATCAAGAGGGTACTGACAACTATGTTCTCTTTGGTTCGAATACGACCTATGTTTGAACAGGAAGCCCCCAAATGACCTTGAGAGGTTTTTAACGACCCTGATTAGAATACGATCCAAGTCGGACCCAAAAGGGGTTAAGGTATGATTCGAATACGATCAAGAATCCCCCTAGTGAGTTTGGCTTTTGAGCCGATCAAAAGGGTTACGGCATCTATGTTCTCTTTGGTTCGAATACGACCTATGTTTGAACAGGAAGCCCCCAAGTGACCATGATATTTTATAGCTAGATTCAAATACGATCATAAGCCGGACAAAAAATGTTAGACTTGATTCAGATATGATCAGTTCCTTAATAGTCATAGTAAATAAAAGATAGTAAAGATATGTAATCTTTGAAAAGGAAAAAGACCGAGGTCCTTCTTTATTACTTATCATAGAATATACAACGTCAAAGTATATACATGATGCGAGCCGGTGGCTCAGGTGTAGTATGGCCGAAGTTGAGCAATGTTCCACGACCGACGGGTCTCCTCCTCCGACTTACGTGAGTCTTTGCGCTCTCGAACACCAATGAGGTAAGATGACCCGTTGTTTAAGTTCTTGCTAACTGCAAAGGGTCCTTCCCAAGGTGGGGATAGCTTGTGTGCATCTGACAGATCCTGGATGAGCCGGAGCACCAGGTCACCTTCTTGCAAAGTCCTGGACTTAACCCGGCGGCTGTGATAATGGCGCAGGTCCTGTTGATAAATTGCTGATCGAGCTCCTGCAAAGTCTCTTTCCTCATCCAACAAGTCAAGTGCATCCTGTCTGGCTTGCTCGTTATTAGCTTCAACATAAGCCGCCACACGGGGTGAGTCATGACGGATGTCACTAGGCAACACCGCTTCTGCTCCATAAACCATGAAGAAAGGTGTATAACCTGTAGATCTGTTAGGAGTGCTGTTGATACTCCACAGCACCGAGGGTAACTCCTCTATCCAACAACTCGGCGTTCGCTACAAGGGAACCATAAGACGGGGCTTGAGACCTTTTAAGATTTCCTGATTTGCTCTCTCAGCTTGACCATTGGATTGAGGATGAGCTACACAAGAAACATCAAGCCGGATATGCTCACGTTGACAGAACTCCTCCATAGCCCCTTGGGATAGATTAGTGCCATTGTCAGTGATAATGTTGTGTGGAAAACCAAAACGAAAAATCACCTTTTTCATGAACTGAACCGCCGTGGCCGCATCACACTTACTCACTGGCTCTGCCTCAACGCACTTTGTGAATTTGTCAACTGCCACTAAAAGATGTGTCCTTTTATCCTTAGACCTTTTGAAAGGTCCAACCATGTCAAGCCCCCAGACCGCAAACGGCCAGGTAATTGGAATCATCCGCAACTCTTGAGCTGGCATATGTGCTCGCCGTGCAAAATTTTGACATCCATCACACCTACTAACCTGATCTTCTACATTAGCATGAGCCGTTAGCCAGTAAAAACCATGACGAAAAGCCTTGGCCACAAGAGATTTTGACCCGGCGTGATGACCACAATCGCCTTCATGGATCTCACGAAGTATTTCTTGGCCTTCTTCAGGAGAAACACACCGCTGAAACGCTCTGGAGACGCTGCGATGGTATAATTCTCCGTCAGAAATCGTCATTGACTTAGACCACCGGGTTATCTGTCAGGCCAGGGTCTCATCCGCTGGCAACTCGCCCCGGGTCATGTAAGTCCAGAACGGCAATGTCCAATCTGGGATGATGTGAAGAGCCGCCACCAACTGTGCCTCCGGGTCAGGAACGGCCAGATCTGCTTCTGTAGGCAACTTAACAGACGGGTTATGCAAAACATCCAAAAAGGTGTTAGGTGGCACCGGCTTACGCTGAGATCCCAACCGGCTTGAAGCATCAGCCGCTTTGTTCTTCCTATGGTCAATGTGTTCCACCTGATAACCTTTAAAATGTCTTGCAATAGTATCAACTTCACGGCGATAAGCCGCCATGGGAGGGTCCTTGGAATCCCACTTGCCTGACACTTGTTGAGCCACCAAATCTGAGTCCCCAAGGCACCGGACCCGGCTTAGGCTCATTTCTTTCGCCATTCGGAGACCATGGAGCAAAGCTTCATATTCTGCTGCGTTGTTAGTACAAGGAAACATCAAACGCAACACATAACAAAATTTGTCACCTTGAGGGGAGGTTAAAACAACTCCAGCCCCCGAGCCTTCCAACTGTCTGGACCCATCTAAGTGAATAGTCCAATACGTGTTGTCTGGTTTCTCTTCTGGCATCTGCATCTCTGTCCAGTCATTAATAAAGTCAACCAGTGCTTGAGACTTGATCGTTGTACGTGGCACATACTTCAACCCATGAGACCCAAGTTCAATGGCCCACTTGGCGACTCGTCCAGTAGCCTCTCTATTCTGGATGATGTCTCCCAAAGGCGCAGAGCTAACCACACTGACCGGGTGACCCTGAAAGTAATGTTTGAGTTTCCGGCTTGCCATGAACACCCCGTACACGAGCTTCTGCCAATGTGGATATCTTTGTTTAGATTAAATCAGCACCTCACTGACGTAATAAATCGACCGTTGAATCGGGTGTTCCTTGCCAACCTCCTTGCGCTCCACCACAATTGCCACACTAACAGCCCGTGAGTTAGCAGCTACGTATAACAATAGCAGCTCCTTCTCAACCGGAGCAGCAAGAACCGGTGGCTCAACAAGCTATTTCTTCAGATCCTCAAAAGAAGAGTTCGTAGCATCGCTCCAAACGAAATCATCCGTTTTCTTCATCATCTGATACAAAGGCATCGCCTTCTCCCCTAACCGGCTTATGAACCGGCTCAAAGCAGGAACACGACCCGCCAGCCGTTGAACGTCATTGATGCATGTTGGTTTGGCCAGGGCTGGGATTGCCTTAATTTTCTCAGGGTTAGCTTCAAACTCGGTTGGACACCAAAAAACCCAAGAGCTTGCCAGCTGGCACTCCAAAAACACACTTGGCTGGGTTGAGCATCATTTTGTAGACCTGGAGGTTATCAAAGGTCTCTTTCAGATCTGTGACCAAAGTTTCCACTTTCCTGGACTGTACCACTATATCATCCACATAGGCATGAACATTACGCCCAATCTGATTGTGGAGGCAATTCTGCATACATCGTTGATAAGTTGCCTGGGCACTCTTAAGCCCGAAGGGCTGCTACCTCTTGAGCACTGTGTTGGATTTCCCCGAAGAGGAGAGGATGATGCAGCAAAGTAGCGTAAGTATTTCCCTCAGTTTTTGAGAACCAAGGTATCAATCCAGTAGGAGGCTATGCACGAGTCCCTTGTACCTACACAAAAACAATAGCTCAACGCAACCAACGTGCTTAGGGGTTGTCAATCCCTTCACGGTGACTTACGAAAGTGAGATCTGATAGAGATGATAAATAATATTTTTTGTATTTTTGGTATAGAGATGCAAAGTAAAAAGTAAAGGAAAAGTAAAAGCAAAGCAATAATAAAGTGATGGAGATTGATATGATGAGAAAGAGACCCGGGGGCCATAGATTTCACTAGTGGCGTCTCTCAAGAGCATAAGTATTCTACGGTGGGTGAACAAATTACTGTTGAGCAATTGACAGAATTGAGCATAGTTATGGCAATATCTAGGTATGATCATGTATATAGGCATCACGTCCGAGACAAGTAGACCGACTCCTGCCTGCATCTACTACTATTACTCAACTCATCGACCGCTATCTAGCATGCATCTAGAGTATTAAGTTAAAACAGAGTAACGCGTTAAGCAAGATGACATGATGTAGAGAGATAAATTCATGCAATATGAAATAAACCCCATCTTGTTATCCTCGATGGCAATGATACAATACATGCCTTGCTGCCCCTTCTGTCACTGGGTAAGGACACCGCAAGATCGAACCCAAAGCTAAGCACTTCTCCCATGGCAAGAACTACCAATCTAGTTGGCCAAACCAAACGGATAATTCGAAGAGACTTGCAAAGATAACCAATCATACATGAAAGAATTCAGAGAAGATTCAAATATTATTCATAGATAGACTGGATCATAAACCCACAATTCATCGGTCTCAACAAACACACCGCAAAAAGAAGATTACATCAAATAGATATCCACAAGAGAGGGGGAGAACATTGTATTGAGATCCAAAAAGAGAGAAGAAGCCATCAAGCTACTAACTATGGACCCGTAGGTCTGAAGTAAACTACTCACACTTCATCGGAGGGGCTTAGATGATGATGTAGAAGCACTCCGTGATCGATGCCCCCTCCGGCGGAGCTCCAGAACAGGCCCCAAGATGGGATCTCGTGGATACAGAAAGATGCGACGGTGGAATTAGGTTTTTGGCTCCGTCCCTGATCGTTTGGGGGTACGTGGATATATAGGGAGGAAGAAGTACGTTGGTGGAGCTTCGAGGGGCCCACGAGGCAGGGGGGCGCACCCTGGGGGGGCGCCCTCCACCCTCATGGCCGCTCGTGGCTTTCTTGACAGAGGGTCCAAGTCTCCTGGATCTTATCTGATGAGAAAATCATGTTTCCGAAGGTTTCATTCTGTTTGGACTCTGTTTGATATTCTGTTTCTCCGAAACACTGAAATAGGCAAAAAACAGCAATTCTGGGCTGGGCCTCCGGTTAATAGGTTAGTACCAAAAATAATATAAAAGTGGAAAATAAGGCCCAATATAGTCCAAAACAGTAGATAATATAGCATGGAGCAATCAAAAATTATAGATACGTTGGAGACGTATCAAGCATCCCCAAGCTTAATTCCTGCTCGTCCTCGAGTAGGTAAATGATAAAAACAGAATTTTTGATGCGGAGTGCTACTTGGCATAATTCTAATGTAATTCTTCTTAATTGTGGTATGAGTATTCAGATCCGAAAGATTCAAGAAAAAAGTTCATATTGACATAAAAATGATAATACTTCAAGCATACTAACTAAGCAATTATGTCTTCTCAAAATAACATGACCAAAGAAAGTTCATTCCTAAAAAATCATATGGTTTAGTCATGTTTCATTTTCGTCACACAAGAATGCTATCATCATGCACAACCCCGATGACAAGTGAAGCAATTGTTTCATACTATAGTAATCTCAAACCTATAAACTTTCACGCAATATATGAGCGCGAGCCATGGACATAGCACTATAGGTGGAATAGAATATAATGAGGGGGGTTATCTGGAGAAGACAAAAAAGGAGAAAGTCTCACATCAACGAGGCTAATCAATGGGGTATGGAGATGCCCATCGATTGATGTTAATGTAAGGAGTAGGGATTGCCATGCAATGGATGCACTAGAGCTATAAATGTATGAAAGCTCAACAAAAGAACTAGTGGGTGTGCATCCAACTTGCTTGCTCACGAAGACCTAGGGCACTTGAGGAGGCCCATTGTTGGAATATACAAGCCAAGTTCTATAATGAAAAATTCCCACTAGTATATGAAAGTGATAACATGAGAGACTCTTTACTATGAAGATCAGGGTGCTACTTTGAAGCACAAGTGTGGTAAAAGGATAGTAACATTGTCCCTTCTCTCTTTTTCTCTCATTTTTTTGGGCCTTTTCTTTTTTATGGCCTTTCTCTTTTTTGGGCCTTCTCTTTTTTATGGCCTTTTTTATATTCCTCACTTGGGACAATGCTCTAATAATGATGATCATCACACTTCTATTTATTTACAACTCAATGATTACAATTCGATACTAGAACAGAGATGACTCTATATGAATGCCTCCAGCGGTGTACCGGGATATGCAATGAAGCAAGAGTGACATGTATGAAAGAATTATGAACGGTGGCTTTGCCACAAATACTATGTCAACTACATGATCATGCTAAGCAATATGAAAATGATGAATGTGTCATGATGAACGGAATGATGGAAAGTTGCATGGCAATATATCTCGGAATGGCTATGGAAATGCCATAATAGGTAGGTATGGTGGCTGTTTTGAGGAAGATATAAGGAGGTTTATGTGTGAAAGAGCGTATCATATCACGGGGTTTGGATGCACCGACGAAGTTTGTGCCAACTCTCAATGTGAGAAAGCAATGCACGGTACCGAAGAGGCTAGCAAGGATGGAAGGGTGAGAGTGCGTATAATCCATGGACTCAACATTAGTCATAAAGAACTCACATACTTATTGCAAAAATCTACAATTCATCAAAAACCTCGGCACTACGCGCATGCTCCTAGGGGGATAGATTGGTAGGAAAAGACCATCGCTCGTCCCTGACCGCCACTCATAAGGAAGAAAATCAAATAACACCTCATGTTTCAAATTTGTTGCATAACGTTTACCATACATGCATGCTACGGGACTTGCAAACCTCAACACAAGTATTTCTCAATTTCACAACTACTCAACTAGCTTGACTTTGATATTATTACCTCCATATCTCAAAACAATCATCAAGCATCAAACTTTTCTTAGTATTCAACACACTCATAAGAAAGTTTTATTATTAATCTTGCATACAAGCATATTAGGATTTCAAGCAAATTACCATGCTATTAAGACTCTCAAAATAATCTAAGTGAAGCATGAGAGATCAATAGTTTCTATAAAACAAATCCACCACCGTGCTCTAAAAGATATAAGTGAAGCACTAGAGCAAAATTATATAACTCAAAAGATATAAGTGAAGCACATAGAGTATTCTATAAAATTCCAAATTATGTAAGGCTCTCTCAAAAGGTGTGTACAGCAAGGATGATTGTGGTAAACTAAGAAGCAAAGGCTCAAATCATAAAAGACGCTCCAAGCAAAACACATATCATGTGGTGAATAAAAATATAGCTCCAAGTAAAGTTACCGATAGAAGTAGACGAAAGAGGGGATGCCTTCCGGGGCATCCCCAAGCTTTGGCTTTTAGGTGTCCTTATATTATCTTGGGGGTTCCATGGTCATCCCCAAGCTTAGGCTCTTGCCACTCCTTGTTCCATAATCCATCAAATCTTTACCCAAAACTTGAAAACTTCACAACACAAAACTTAAAGTAGAAAACTCATGAGCTCCGTTAGCGAAAGAAAACAAACGGCCACTTCAAGGTACTGTAATGAACTCATTATTTATTTATATTGGTGTTAAACCTACTGTATTCCAACTTCTCTATGGATTATAAACTATTTTACTAGCCACAGATTCATCAAAATAAGCAAACAACACACGAAAAACAGAATCTGTCAAAAACAGAACAGTCTGTAGTAATCTGTAGCTAGCGCAAGATATGGAACCCCAAAAATTCTAAAATAAATTGCTGGACGTGAGGAATTTATATATTAATCATCTGAAAAAATAATTAACTAAATAGCACTTTACAAATAAAAATGACATCAGTTCTCGTGAGCGCTAAAGTTTCTGTTTTTTACAGCAAGTTCAACAAGACTTTCCCCAAGTTTTCCCAACGGTTCTACTTGGCACAAACACTAATTAAACACAAAAAACACAACCAAAACAGAGTCTAAATAATTTATTTATTACTAAACAGGAGCAAAAATCAAGGAATAAAAATAAAATTTGGTTGCCTCCCAACAAGCGCTATCGTTTAACGCCCCTAGCTAGGCATAACAAGCAAGAATAGATCTAGGTATTGCCATCTTTGGTAGGCAATCCATAAGTGGATCTCATGATAGATTCATATGGTAATTTTATTTTCTTTCTAGGGAAGTGTTCCATTCCCTTTTTTAATGGAAATTTAAATCTAATATTCCCTTCCTTCATATCAATAACCGCACCAACCGTTCTAAGGAAAGGTCTACCAAGAATAATAGGGCAAGAAGGATTGCAATCTATATCAAGAACGATAAAATTTACAAGCACATAATTCCTATTTGCAACAATAAGAACATCATTAATTCTTCCCATAGGTTTCTTAATAGTGGAATCCGCAAGATGCAAGTTTAGAGAGCAATCATCAAAATCACGGAAATCTAGCAAATCACACAAAGTTTTGGGAATAGTAGAGACACTAGCACCCAATTCATACAAAGCATAAAACTCATAATCTTTAATTTTAATTTTAATAGTAGGTTCCCACTCATCATAAAGTTTTATAGGGATAGAAACTTTCAACTCAAGTTTTTCTTCATAAGATTGCATCAAGGCATCAACGATATGTTCGGTAAAGGCTTTATTTTGACTATAAGCATGAGGATATTTTAGCAAGGATTGCAACAAGGATACACAATCAATTAAAGATCAATTTTCATAATTAAATTCCTTGAAATCCAATATAGTGGGTTTAGCATCATCTAGGGTTTTGTTTCTTTTGATCCCACTTTTATCAATTTCACCATCAATATCTAAATACTCCGAATTTTTGGAATGCCTTCTAGGTAAAGGTGGATCATATTCAATCCTATCATTATCAAGATTAATATTGCAAAACAAAGATTTATAGGGGACACACCAATAACTTTTAGATCTTCATCATTATTTTCATAGTAACTAGAAGAACACGCTTTAATAAAGGCATCTTTCATAGCACGCGTTCTAGCGGTTCTTTCTTTGCACTCATCAATGGAAATTATCATGGCTTTGAGAGACTCATTGATATCATGATTAGGTGGAATAGATCTAAGTTTCAAAGAATCAACATCAATAGCAGTTCTATCAACGTCCCTAGCCAAATCATCAATCTTAAGCAAATTTTCTTCAATCATAGCATTAAAATTCTTTTGCGAAGTAATAAATTCTTTAATATTAGATTCAAAATCAGAGGGCATCTGATTGTAATTTCCATAAGAATTGTTGTAGGAATTACCATAATTATTAGAGGGATTACTAGGATAAGGCCTAGGATTGAAATTTCCTCTATACGCGTTGTTACCAAAATTGTTCCTACCAACAAAATTCACATCCATAGATTCATTGTTATTCTCAATCAAAGTAGACAAAGGCATATCATTAGGATCAGATGAAACACTCTTAGTAGCAAATAATTTCATAAGCTCATCCATCTTTCCACTCAAAACATTAATTTCTTCTATCGCATGCACTTTTTTTATTAGTGGATCTTTCAGTGTGCCATTGAGAATTAATTAACCAAAATATTATCTAGGAGTTTAGTAGCATCTCGTAAAGTGATTTCCATAAAAGTGCCTCCCGTGGCCGAATCTAAAAGATTTCTAGAAGCAAAATTCAATCCGACATAAAATTTTGTATAATCATCCACAAATTCAAACCATGAGTAGGGCAATTACGTATCATTAATTTCATTCTCTCCCAAGCTTGTGCAACATGTTCAGGATCAAGTTGCTTAAAATTCATAATATCGTTTCTAAGAGAGATGATCTTAATGGGAGGAAAATACTTAGAGATAAAAGCATCCTTGCACTTGTTCCATGAATCAATACTATTTTTAGGCAAAGATGAAAACCAAACTTTCGCACGATCTCTAAGCGAAAAAGGAAATAGCTTCAATTTAACAATATCATTATCGACATCTTTCTTCTTTTGCATGTCACACAAATCAACGAAGCTATTAAGATGGGTAGCGACATATTCACTAGGAAGGCCGGAGAACGGATCTTTCATGACAAGATTCAGCAAAGCAGTATTAATTTCACAAGATTCAGCATCGGTAAGAGGAGCAATCGGAGTGCTAAGGAAATCATTATTGTTGGTATTGGTGAAGTCACACAATTTAGTATTATCTTGAGCCATCGCGACAAACAAGCAATCCAACACACGAGCAAACAAAAAGCAAACGGGAAAAAAGAGGCAAATAGAGAGAGGGAGGGAGGATAGAGAGAGAGGGCGAATAAAACGGCAAGGGTGAAGTGGGGGAGAGGAAAACGAGAGGCAAATGGAAAATAATGTAATGCGGGAGATAGGGATTGTGATGGGTACTTGGTATGTTGACTTTTGTGCAGACTCCCCGGCAACAGCGCCAGAAATTCTTCTTGCTACCTCTTGAGCACTGCGTTGGATTTCCCCAAAGAGGAGAGGATGATGCAGCAAAGTAGCGTAAGTATTTCCCTCAGTTTTTGAGAACCAAGGTATCAATCCCGTAGGAGGCTACGCGCGAGTCCCTTGTACCTACACAAAAACAATAGCTCAACGCAACCAACGCGCTTAGGGGTTGTCAATCCCTTCACGGTCACTTATGAAAGTGAGATCTGATAGAGATGATAAATAATAATTTTGGTATTTTTGGTATAGAGATGCAAAGTAAAAAGTAAAGGCAAAGTAAAAGCAAAGCAATAATAAAGTGATGGAGATTGATATGATGAGAAAGAGACCCGGGGGCCATAGGTTTCACTAGTGGCTTCTCTCAAGAGCATAAGTATTCTACGGTGGGTGAACAAATTACCGTTGAGCAATTGACAGAATTGAGCATAGTTATGAGAATATCTAGGTATGACCATGTATATAGGCATCACGTTCGAGACAAGTAGACCGACTCCTGCCTGAATCTACTACTATTACTCATCGACCGCTATCCAGCATGCATCTAGAGTATTAAGTTAAAAACAGAGTAACGCCTTAAGCAAGATGACATGATGTAGAGGGATAGTTTCATGCAATATGATAAAAAACCCATATTGTTATCCTCGATGGCAACAATACAATACATGCCTTGCTGCCCCTTCTGTCACTGGGTAAGGACACCGCAAGATCGAGCCCAAAGCCCTCGGAGGGGCTTGGACGATGATGTAGAAGCCCTCCGTGATCGATGCCCCCTCCGGTGGAGCTCCGGAACAGGCTCCAAGATGGGATCTCGTGGATACAGAAAGTTGCGGCGGTGGAATTAGGTTTTTGGCTCCGTCCCCGATCGTTTGGGGGAACGTGGATATATATGGGAGGAAGAAGTGTTGGGTTTCGTAGTAATTTCAAAAAATTTCCTACGCACACGCAAGATCATGGTGATGCATAGCAACGAGAGGGGGAGTATGATCTACATACCTAGTAGATCGACAACGGAAGCGTTTGGTTGATGTAGTCATACGTCTCCACGATCCGACCGATCAAGCACCGAAACTACGGCACCTCCGAGTTCTAGCACACGTTCAGCTAGATGATGATCCCCGGACTCCAATCCAGCAAAGTGTCGGGGAAGAGTTCCATCAGCATGACGGCGTGGTGACGATCTTGACGTACTACTGCTGCAGGGCTTCGCCTAAGCACCGCTACAATATTATCGAGGACTATGGTGGCTGGGGGCGCCGCACACGGCTAAGGAATAGATCACGTGGATCAACTTGTGTGTCTCTGGGGTGCCCCTGCCTCCGTATATAAAGGACTAAAGGGGGGGAGGAGGCCGGCCAAGGAGGGCGCACCAGGAGAGTCCTACTCCCTCTGGGAGTAGGATTCCCGCCCAATCCTAGTTGGAATAGGATTCGCAGAGGGGGAAAAGAGAGAGAGGGGCCGGCCCCCTCTCCTTGTCCTATTCGGACCAAGGGAGGGGAGGGGCGCGCGGCCCATGTAGGGCTGCCTCTTATCTTTTCCACTAAGGCCCATCATGGCCCATTTAGCTCCGGGGGGGGGGGGGGTTCCGGTAACCTCCCGGTACTTCGGTAAAATCCTGATTTCACCCGGAACACTTCCGGTATCCAAACATAGGCTTCCAATATATCAATCTTTATGTCTCGACCATTTCGAGACTCCTCGTTATGTCCGTGATCACATCCGGGACTCCCAACAAACTTCGGTACATCAAAATGTATAAACTCATAATATAACTGTCATCGTAACCTTAAGCGTGCGGACCCTACGGGTTCGAGAACAATGTAGACATGATCGAGACATGTCTCCGGTCAATAACCAATAGCGGAACCTAGATGCTCATATTGGCTCCTACATATTCTACGAAGATCTTTATCGGTCAGACCGCATAACAACATACGTTGTTCCCTTTTTCATCGGTATGTTACTTGCCCGAGATTCGATCATCGGTATTCCAAATACCTAGTTCAATCTCGTTACCGGCAAGTCTCTTTACTCATTCTGTAATACATCATCCCGCAACTAACTCATTGGTTGCAGTGCTTCCAAGGCTTAAGTGATGTGCATTACCGAGAGGGCCCAGAGATACCTCTCCGACAATCGGAGTGACAAATCCTAATCTTGAAATAGGCCAACCCAACATGTACCTTTGGAGACACCTGTAGAGCTCCTTTATAATCACCCAGTTACGTTGTGACGTTTGGTAGCACACAAAGTGTTCCTCTGGTAAACGGGAGTTGCATAATCTCATAGTCATAGGAACATGTATAAGTCATGAAGAAAGCAATAGCAACATACTAAACGATCGGGTGCTAAGCTAGTGGAATGGGTCATGTCAATCAGATCATTCACTTAATGATGTGATCCCGTTAATCAAATAACAACTACTTGTTTATGGTTAGGAAACATAACCATCTTTGATTAACGAGCTAGTCAAGTAGAGGCATACTAGTGACACTTTGTTTGTCTATGTATTCACACATGTATTATGTTTCCAGTTAATACAATTCTAGCATGAATAATAAACATTTATCATGATATAAGGAAATAAATAATAGCTTTATTATTGCCTCTAGGGCATATTTCCTTCAAGAAGTACGTCGGTGGAGCTTTGAGGGGCCCACGAGGTAGGGGGCGCCCTCCACCCTCGTGGCCGCCTCGTGGCTTTCTTGATGGAGGGTCCAAGTCTCCTGGATCTTATCTGATGAGAAAATCATGTTTCCGAAGGTTTCATCCCGTTTGGACTCCGTTTAATATTCTGTTTCTCCGAAACACTGAAATAAGCAAAAAAACAGCAATTTTGGGCTGGGCCTCCGGTTAATAGGTTAGTCCCAAAAATAATATAAAAGTGGAAAATAAGGCCCAATATTGTCCAAAACAGTAGATAATATAGCTTGGAGCAATCAAAAATTATAGATACGTTGGAGAAGTATCAAGGACATAGACACATAGTAGAAGGCTCCAAACGGAGTGATGAAAGTTGTCTTCTCCTGGTCCTTGACTGCCATCTTGATCTGATGATAACTTGAATAAGCATCCAGAAAACTCAAACGCGCGCAACCCTCCGTTGCATTGATGATCTGATCAATACGAGGGAGAGCAAAAGGGTCAGTTGGACAAGCTTTGCTTAAATCGGTGTAATCCACACACATATGCCAGGTGCCGTTCTTTTTTAGTACAAGCACCGGGTTGGCCAACCACTCTTGGTGAAAGACTTCCACAATGAACCCGGCCGCCAAGAGCCGGGCCACCTCTTCTCCAATGGCCTTGTGCCTTTCCTCGTTGAACCATCGGAGAAATTGCCTGACCGGTTTAAACTTTGGATCAATATTGAGAGTGTGCTTAGCGAGTTCTCTCGAGACAGCCGGCATGTCAGAAGGTTTCGATGCAAAGATGTCCCGGTTCTCACGGATGAACTCGATGAGCGTGCTTTCCTATTTTGGATCCAAGTTGGCACTGATGATGAACTGCTTGGATGAGTCTCCGGGCACAAAATCAACCATCTTGGTGTCATCAGCTGACTTGAATTTCAACACCGGGTCATGCTCCGTCGTTGGCTTCTTTAAAGACATCATGTCTTCCGGGTCAACATTATCACTATAACTCCTTTGTTGCACAAACAGACTCAACATATGCAACATCTCCTTCTTCACACTCCAGGGCTATTTTCCGGCTTCCATGTACTGTAATGGTGCCCTTATAACCCGGCATCTTGAGCTACAAATACACATAACACGGCCGAGCCATGAACTTGGCATAAGCCGGCCGTCCAAACAGAGCATGATATGGGCTTTTGATCTTAACCACCTCAAAGGTTAATTTCTCCGCTCTGAATCATATTCATCCCCAAAGGCTACTTCTAGTTCGATCTTAATAACTGGGTATGCCGATTTGCCAGGTACCACACCGTGAAAAAGAGTGTTGGATTGCTTAAGACTCTTATCAGTCAACCCCATCCGACAAAACGTCTCATAGTAGAGGATGTTGATGCTACTGCCTCCATCCATGAGCACTTTAGTGAATTTATATCCACCAACCTAAGGCGCTACTACCAAGGCCAAGTGACCCGGATTATCAACCCGGGGAGGATGATTGTCGGTGTCAAAACCGGTGGATCTCGGGTAGGGGGTCCCGAACTGTGCATCTAAGGCGGATGGTAACAGGAGGCAGGGAACACAATGTTTTACCCAGGTTTGGGCCCTCTTGATGGAGGTAAAACCCTACGTCCTACTTGATTGATATTGATGATATAGGTAGTACAAGAGTAGATCTACCACGAGATCAGAGAGGCTAAACCCTAGAAGCTAGCCTATGGTATGATTGTATGTTGTCCTACGGACTAAACCCTCCGGTTTATATAGGCACCGGAGGGGGCTAGGGTTACACAAGGTCGGTTACAAAGGAGGAGATATACATATCCGTACTGCCTAGCTTGCCTTCCACACCAAGTAGAGTCCCATCCGGACACGAGACGAAGTCTTCAATCTTGTATCTTCATAGTCTAACAGTCCGGCCAATGGATATAGTCCGGCTGTCCGGAGACCCCCTAATCCAGGACTCCCTCAGTAGCCCCTGAACCAGGCTTTCAATGACGATGTGTCCGGCGCGCAGTATTGTCTTTGGCATTGCAAGGCGGGTTCCTCCTCCGAATACACCACGGAAGAATTTGAATACAAGGATAGTGTCCGACCCTGCAAAATAAGTTCCACATACCACCGTAGAGAGAATAATATTTCCACAAATCCAATTTGCTGACCTGTTTTGGCAACACGACATTATGTCACGGCTCGGTGATTATTCGAACCGTTTCCTTTAACTAGCCCCGCACATAACGCGAGGCAGTTTTTTGACACGTCTTGTCAAAGCAGAGATCGTGTGCCCTTATCACGGGATTATCATCAATATGGGTGTGGGTAACCCAACCACGCAATCGATTATGGCGCTTGGGGGATAAGCGAGTTTTACCAGGCTAGTGGGGACGCATAGTTTCGTTCGCACATATAAAGGGATAAGGATTTACCTTTTCATCCACGCCTTCTTCCTCCTTTGCTCACCCGTCTTCACACACTCGAGCTCCAACGCCCAAGTTTGCATTTCCCACCTCGACCTTCTCCAACCATGTCCGGAGCGAGAGGCAGGTGGATGGTCTCCTCCGTCACGGAGGGACACATCAAGAAGCTGAGTAGAGCCGGATACCTGCCCGACGACATCGCGCACCGGCTCCCAGAAGAGGGGCAGCTCATCCCCACCCCCAGGCCCCATGAGAGGGTAGTGTTCCTTACCCATTTCCTCCGCGGACTGGGATTTCCTCTCCACCCATTTGTCCGGGGGCTCATGTTCTACTACGGCCTGGATTTCCACGATTTGGCCCCGAACTTCATCCTCAACATCTCGACATATCATCGTGTGCAAGGCTTTCCTCTGCATCAAGCCCCACTTCGGCTTATGGCTGAAGACTTTTAATGTCAAGCCAAAGGTAGTGAGCGGCCGCCAGACGGAGTGCGGAGGCACCATGGTGGGCAAGATGCCCAACGTCACATGGCTCAAGGGCTCCTTCGTGGAGACCATAAAGGGGTGGCAGTCGGGGTGGTTCTACATCACCGAACCGCGTGACCCTACATGGGTAGCGGCCCCCGAGTTCCGATCTGGCTTCCCACACGACTCACCTCCTGGCAAGAGAAGGGCCTGTCCTAGGGTAGTTTGGGAGAGCTGACCGGACTCCAAACATGTATTCAAAACATGGTCAACAAGAAGCTCAAACTCGTCAACATAGTCCAGATCATGCTCAACCGCCGGATCCTCCCGTGCCAACAACGGGCCTCCAACTTGTGGGAGTTTGACCCAGCGCAGCACCGAACTCTGAACAGGCTCTTCGACACAACTCACGAAGATGCCTGGAGGGTGCTGTTCAAGAGCGCCGAGGTCCCCCTCCCACTACAGAGGATCGCGGATTCAGCGCGAAGCGCCAAGCCAGCGCGGTAAGCTGCTTTACCTTTTAAAGGATACTTGTTTTTCATAGCTTCACTCCATGCAGGATCTAAACTCCCGTACCTTTGACAGGACTGGCAGGAGACGGCCGGACAGATAGACTGTCCGGCTCCTTTGCCTGAAGGCCCAGCAGACGCTCTTCTGACGAAGATGCTGACTCCGGCTCCTTATACGGTGCCGGAGAAGACCAAGAAGGCCAAGGGAACCCGAAAGAGTTCCATGCGCCAGGCGTCATCGGACTCACCATCCGAGGACTCTACGGCGCAATCCTCCCCCGAAGACGAGGAGGCAGAAGATGATGCTCCCCCTCCATACGGGGGAGACAAGAAGAGGAAGGCCGCCCCAACTGGGGAGGCCGAAGGGTCAAAGAAGGGAAGGACTCTCCTTCTGGACAGCTCTACCACCGCCGCCGACGGCGAAGACGAGTGGCTACCCAGGGTCAAGCCCCTGTGGAAGTCGTAAGTATTCGGATACCAGAGTCACTCATAGCACCCCTTTTTCACACTACTTTACCTAACGCCGAATGCGATAATGCAGGCCACCCCGAGCCCGTATCGATGTATCATCGGACGGCTCCCTGGGCTCGTCGGATATGGATAGCGATCCAGTTCCGACCGCCACCTCCCCCCATCCTACGGACGACGCCGAGGTGCTATCTCAAGAGGCACCGGGTCGAGGGGAGACAGTCCTGGAGGCGCCTCAAGGCGGCCTCCCGGACTCCGGGAGCAGAGGGGACAAGGCCCCTGCGGGCTTCGAGTTCGGCCCTCAGCCGAACACCGCGCCGGAACCTCCAGTGGTTCCGGACTCGGGCAGGCAGCCTCCTTCTAAGAGGGGCAAGACGCCTGCACCGGTGACCTCTGTCCATCCAGAGGTGCCGGACAATCTGCTGGAAGCGCTTCACAGCGCTTCCATCGACGAGGAGCACCGCACTATTATGAGTGCGGTGGTCCAGAAGGTTCAGTCCGCTAAGAGCGGACTGACTGAAGCCTGTGCCAGCCTTCTAACAGGCTTTGAGGTAAGTGTTTTTAAGATATAGGAAAAATATTACCGCATAGACAGTAGCCCCTGATGCTCTGTTCGGTGTTCACCAAGAAAAGCCGAACAGAGGATCAAACAATATCACAGGAGTCTAATATGAGTATGTCAATATGCATATGCAGGCTTCGCTGCTAGCATCCACCGCACTGACTGCGGAGGTCGCCGTACTGAAGCAGGACCTTAAAGGGTCCCAGGACGAGCTCGGCCTTGCCAAGAGGCAGCTCGAGGAGAACAAAGGTAAGTAGTACCTAGTCTATGGATATCTATGAAAAGAATGCGATTGCAAAATGACAGGATCATCATGAATTTGCCAGGGGCCACGACTGAAGTGGCGTCCCTAAAGCAAGCGCTGTCCGAGGCCGAAGATAAAGCGGCCAAGGAGCACACCGAGCGAAAAAAGCAAGAGGCTCGGGTGGGGGAGGTGCAGCAAGAGCTCTAGGCTCTCGTGACGAAGCACGAGGCGTTGGATCTTGACTCGAAGACGCGGGAGTCTGAGCTTGCCGTGGCCCTCGAGAGCGCAAAGAGTGCCAAGGCCGAAGCCCAAAAGGCCCTCCAGGAGATCGATGCAATGAAGAAGATAGCGGCGGTTAAGGCATTCTATATGCAAAGCAAGCATGTAAAAGTAAATTACCGATTACTTACCCGAATTCGGAGCTCTCCAGGAGCATTCGCAGATTTGCCCCGCAGCGTGTCGAATGCCTCGAAGTTTTACTGGGCCGAGGATGGAAGCTCAACGGAGAAGTTGTTCTGGGCCTAGTATACTGGGACCGAACACCCAGTGTCTGTGAGCGACCAGCTAAAGCAGCTGGTCGAACTGCACAAGGCGGCCGGACAGGCCATGAAGGGATTTATAGTCTGGCTGTGGCCTGGCGACGCCCTTCCGAACAACTACTTTGGCCTGGTGAGGCGGCTTGTGGATGCCTGCCCGCGGCTGGAGGTCGTCAAGCGATCCGTCTGCATTGAATGTGCACGCCGGGCTTTCGCCCATGTGAAGTTGCAATGGGTCAAGCTAGACGCCCTGAAGCTGATCAAGGAAGGGCCGCCGGAGGGCAAGGAGCATCGCCACCCCGAGATGTACTATGAGGGTGTTCTGCAGGGTGCCCGTCTCATAGCAGACGAGTGCACGAAAGATGTAATATTTGAGTGAAACTTGCTCGTGTGATCCTGTATTTATGAAAACTTGTTCATATGCGCTATGCAACACTTATTTGAATTTAAAATATTACCTTTTGTTTGGCTGTTTATCAATCTGAGAGATGGCTAGTCCTCGGCTTCTACCCTCGTGCCATGAGTGCTGGGGTGTTTGGATAAACCTGAGCACTCTTGTTCCCATTTTTGGGTCCTTTAAGGGAGGCGCTCAGCACAACGAACAAGGCAACCGGACTAATAATGCTTTATCACTCTCACTTAGCCATAGAATTCTATAATTTTAAATTTCAGCGAAGCCCCTGGTATTCGGAAGGCCGAATTCGGGGCGCGATACACGCCTTTAAGCCGGACAGGGCCGGCCCCTCGCTCTAAGCAGCATAAGTCTTCAGGGACTCGAAACCTCGCTGAACAGCAACCAGTCTCTTGCCTTATCATGACAGCCAGTTTTAGCTTTCTCTACTGAGGTGCTCAGCCCAGCAGAACCGGGGCACAATCGCAGTAGTTCTGCTAGCGCTACCTTAGCCGATAGAGCAGAACGTAAGGTACCAAAACATAGGAGCCGAGCAAACCCAACATTTGACCAAAGACATGATTCGGAGCTGATGCATATAATGCTATAAGTTCGGGGTGCCACACTTGTGGAAGTGTTCGGACTTTTCACACCATATTGTGGGCTACGTAAGCCCCTGGTGTATTAGCCGTACCAAAGTGTATGGTTGCAAGGCGTCATTAATGAACACACACACACACACACACACACACACACACACACACATATATATATATATATATATATATATATATATAAAACATGAATGCAATAATAGTCGTAATGTTATGCATTGTTTATTCAAAAAGGTGCGTTAAAGCAGAATGATACAGATAGTGTGATAAGCAAAGAGTAGGAGTACGTCCCTTCCAAGGGCAAGCTGAGGAATAGTATTAAATCAAACATTTCGCTTGTTACTGTAATCCACCTGGGAATTCCGTGGTGTGACGTAGCTTTCTGCCTCCTTGGTTGCTGCATCATGTGTTCGGTGATACATCTCCGTCGTATCTACTTTTCCAAACACTTTTGCCCTTGTTTTGGACTCTAACTTGTATGATTTGAATGGAACTAACCCGGACTGACGCTGTTTTCAGCAGAATTGCCATGATGTTGTTTTATGTGCAGAAAGCAAATATTCTTGGAAAGTCCTGAAACTCCACAGAATACCTTAGAAAAAATAAAAAAAATCCTCACCAAAGATGAAGACTAGGGGGCCCACACCCTGTCCACGAGGGTGGGGGGCGCCCCCCTCTAGGGCGCGTCCCCTACCTCGTGGGCCCCCTGGAAACCCTCCGACGCCAATTCCAACTCTATATATTCGCTTTCGGAGAGAAAAAAATCAGAGAGAAGAAATCATCACGTTTTACGATACGGAGCCACCGCCAAGCCCTAAAACCTCTCGGGAGGGCTGATCTGGAGTCCGTTCGGGGCTCCGGAGAGCGGTATTCGTCGCCGTCGTCATCATCAACCATCCTCCATCACCAATTTCATGATGCTCACCGCCGTGCATGAGTAATTCCATCGTAGGCTTGCTGGACGGTGATGGGTTGGATGAGATTTATCATGTAATCGAGTTAGTTTTGTTAGGGTTTGATCCCTAGTATCCACTATGTTCTGAGATTGATGTTGCTATGACTTTGCTATGCTTAATGCTTGTCACTAGGGCCCGAGTGCCATGATTTCAGATCTGAACCTATTATGTTTTGATGAATATATGTGAGTTCTAGATCCTATCTTGTAAGCCTATAGTCACCTACTATGTGTTATGATCCGGCAACCCCAAAGTGCAAATAATCGGGACCACTCTCGGTGATGACCGTAGTTTGAGGAGTTCATGTATTCACTATGTGTTAATGCTTTGTTCCGGTTCTCTATTAAAAGGAGGCCTTAATATCCCTAAGTTTCCAATAGGACCCCGCTGCCACGGGAGGGTAGGACAAAAGGTGTCATGCAAGTTCTTTTCCATAAGCACGTATGACTATATACGGAATACATGCCTACATTACATTGATGAATTGGAGCTAGTTCTGTGTCACCCTATGTTATGACTGTTACATGATGAACCGCATCCGGCATAATTATCCATCACTGATCTGGTGCCTACGAGTTTTCCATATACTGGTTTACGCTTATTTATTTTTCCGCTGCTACTATTACAATCACTACAAAATACCAAAAACATTACTTTTGCTGTCTTTACTTTTGTTGCCGTTACCACCACTATCATATTACTTTGCTACTAAACAGTTTGCTGCAGATACTAAGTTTCCAGGTGTGGTTGAATTGACAACTCAACTGCTAATACTTGAGAATATTCTTTGGCTCCCATGTGTTGAATCAATAAATCTGGGTTAAATACTCTACCCTCGATAACTGTTGCGATCCCCTATACTTGTGGGTTATCAAGACCTTTTTCTGCCGCTGTTGCCGGGGAGCATAGCTCTATTCTTTGAGTCACTTGGGATTTATATCTGCTGGACACTATGAAGAACTTGAAAGACGCTAAGACAACAATTTATCCCTCAAGTACGAGGGGAGGTAAGGAACTGCCATCTAGCTCTGCACTGGATTCACCTTCGGTTATGAGTAAGCTAGCGACACCTAAACCTGCTTCTACTACTCGTTCCGATATGTCGCATGTTATTGATGATGCCACTTCTGCTATGCATGATACTTATGATGAAACTGCTTCTATGCCTGATACTACCGTGGCCCTTAGTGAATTTCTTGAAGAACAAATTGCTAGGGCTAGAGAAAGAGAAATTGATGAAACTGAATACAATGATGATAGTGATGATGAAAATATGCCTGTTATCCCGAAGGTTATCTTTTTGATAAAGATTCTTCTTTAGCTATTTTAGCCTGTAGAGATAGATACGAGCTTAAGAGGTTATTGATTAAATGGAACAAAGAATCACTTAGAGATAAAATGACACCTGGTCCTGCTTTTGCAACTTCACGTATCTGTGTTCCTGATAAGGATTATGAATTCTTTGTTGATCCAGATATAATTACTTTGGTTGAATCTGATCCTTTCTATGGCTATGAACCTGAAATTGTTGTGGCACATCTTACTAAGTTAAATGATATAGCTGCCCTGTTCACTAATAATGAGAGATCACATTACCTCTATTTACTCAAAATACTTCCGTTCTCATTAAAGGGTGATGCTAAGATATGGTTTAATTCTCTTGATCCTGGTTGTGTGCATAGTCCCCAGGATATGATTTATTATTTCTCTGCTAAATATTTCCTTGCTCATAAGAAACAAGCTGCTTTGAGGGAAATATACAATTTCGTGCAAATTAAAGAAGAGAGTCTCCCACAAGCTTGGGGGAGGCTTCTCAAGTGACTTAATGCTTTGCCTGATCATCCTCTTAAGAAACCTGAAATACTTGATATCTTTTATAATGGACTAACCGATGCTTCAAGAGATTACCTGGATAGTTGTGCTGGTTCTCTTTTCAGGGAAAGAACACCGGATGAAGCTAAAATTCTATTGAATAATATGTTGACAAATGAAAATAATTGGGCACCTCCTGAGCCAGCTCCTGCTCCAATTAATGATCCTATTCCTAAACCAACTCCAAAGAAGAGAGGTGTTCTATTTCTCAGTCCCGAAGATATGCAAGAGGCAAAGAAATCTATGAAAGAAAAAGGTATTAAAGCTGAAGATGTTAAGAATTTACCTCCTATTGAAGAAATACATGGTCTTAATATACCTCCTGTTGACGAAGTATATGATCTTAATCCTTTATTTACTGAAGAACCTCCTGATCCTGATATCCCGACACAGGTAGTAAAGGTAAATTCTCTCTATAGATTTGATGAAGGTGATATCCCTGACTATAAGTCTGCTAGGCAATGCTTTGATGAGTTTGATAATTTTATTGTCAAACAAGAAAATTTCAATGCTTATTTTGGTAGACAATTGAAATATGATTCCGATATAATTAAATACTTGGGTGATTATATGGCTAATATTAGAGGTGAACTTAAACTTGTTAGCAAACATGCTTCTATGGTTACCACGCAAGTAGAACAAGTGCTTAAAGCTCAAAAATAAGTGCTTGATGAAATGAATAGTAAGAAAAATGATTATGCTGTTAGAGTGGCTACTAGAACTGGTAGAATGACTCAGGAACCTTTGTATCCTGAAGGCCACCCTAAGAGAATCGAGCAAGATTCTCAAAGAAATGATATTGATGTTCCTAGTTCTTCTAAAAAGAAGAAAAAGAAAAATGATAGAACTATGCAAACTTCTAGTGAACCTATTGCTGAACCACTTGATAATCCAAATGATATCTCTATGTCTGATGCTGAAACACAATCCGGTAATGAACATGAACCTAGTGAAAATATTAATGATGATGTTCATGATGATGCTCAACCTAGTAATGATAATGATGTGGAAATTGAACCTGCTGTTGATCTTGATAACCCACAATCAAAGAATCAACGTTATGATAAAAGAGACTTTGTTGCTAGGAAACATGGTAAAGAAAGGGAACCCTGGGTTCAGAAAACCATGCCTTTTCCTCCTAAACCATCCAAGAAAAAGGATGATGAGGATTTTGAGCGCTTTGCTGAAATGATTAGGCCTATCTTTTTGCGTATGCGATTAACTGATGTGCTCAAAACAAACCCTTATGTTAATATATGAAGGATATCATTACTAATAAAAGAAAGATACCAGAACCTGAAATTTCCACAATGCTTGCTAATTATACTTTTAAGGGTGGAATACCAAAGAAACTTGGAGATCCCGGAGTACCCACTATACCTTGCTCCATTAAAAGAAATTATATTTAAACTGCTTTATGTGATCTTGGAGCCGGTGTTAGTGTTATGCCTCTCTCTTTATATCGTAGACTTGACTTGAATAAGCTGACACCTACTGAAATATCTTTGCAAATGGCTGATAAATCAACTGCTATACCTGTCGGTATTTGTGAGGATGTGCCAGTTGTGGTTGCAAACATTACTATTTTAACGGACTTTGTTATTCTTGATATTCCCGAGGATGATAGTATGTCTATTATTCTTGGAAGACCTTTTCTTAATACTGCAAGGGCTGTTATTGATTGCAACAAAGGCAATGTCAATTTTCATGTTAATGGTAATGAGCATACGGTACACTTTTTGAGGAAACAACCTCAAGTTCATAGTATCAACTCCATTGGAAAAATTCCATCGATTATAATTGGAGGTTTTGAATTTCCTCTTCCTACGGTCAAAAAGAAATATGATATACTTATTATAGGGGATGTGCATATCCCTGTTGAGGTAACTTAGTGTTATTCGAAATTTCTCCGGTTTCATGATTATCGGAATGAGTTTGTTAACAAGACCTGATCAACCTTGTTAGTGGATTCTTTTTGATAAGCATGAGATGGATGAAACTAGAAGCACAAACTTCTATACCCTCTTTATATTTTCTGCAATTTAGTAGAAATAAAGTAAAAATAGTATTTTTCTGTCTGTTTCGTGTCTTATCTGTGCAATATAAAAATATCCCGAAAATAAAAGTCCTCAGAAAGCCATGCCAATTTAATATGATTTTTCGGGAATATTTGAGGATTTACTGTGCATAAATTACCACGGGAGGAGCTGCCACCTGGCCACGAGGGTGGTGGGTGCGCCCCCTGCCTCGTGGGCCCATGGTGGCCCTCCTCCACTTATCCCAACACCCATCTTCTTCCTTTGCCTCACACAAACCCGAAAAACCAACTCAAGCACGAGTTCCAGACACTTTTGCTGTGATTTTCGTTCTCCTTGCTCAAAGCACCTCTCGCAAAAATGCTTGGGGAGATTGTTCCTTGGTATGTGACTCCTCCATTGGTCCAATTAGTTTTTGTTCTAGTGCTTTATTCTTTGCAAATTTGTGCTGCATAGGTGACCATGTTCTTGAGCTTGCATGTCAAATTTATATGGTTCCAAGTAGTTCTAATGCTTGATATAGGCTCTAGGCACTTGTAGGAGTAGTTGCTATCAGTTTTATTGAAGTTGGTTCACTTTTGTTTGAAGTTACTAAAAATTTCAGAATTTTTCAGAGAAAAACAATATGCTTAGGAAGATGTTCCAAGGTGGTTCCTCTAAGAAGCAAGGACCCAGGATTGCTATGTGCGATGCTGACGAGGATCCACCAAGAGACGCTCCGGTACGGCCTTGCGAGTGGCCGTCGAAAAATTTTATGGACCGTGCGGGAATTAAAGAAGAATTCAAAGCATATTTGCGCAATGCCGGTCTTGAGGAATTTGAGGCCAACAAATGCCCCCAGTATCATGATCTCACAAGTTCATTTGTGAGGAGGTTTGAGTATTCATCTTCGTGTAATTCTCCTTCAGTCATGTTTGATCTTTATGATAAATCTTATAGAATGGACTTAGAGGATTTCACTCTTGCGTGCAAACTTCCATCATGGGGTAGTATTAGGGATCCCCCTAAATCTAAATTTAGAAACTTTCTTGGTGATATAACCGTGGGGGAATCTAGAGATATAACGCAAGCTACCATAGGGAGCATTCACTTTCCTGCTATACATTATTTTGCTCTCTTCATCGGTAGATGCATAAATGCTAAGGATGAAGCATGTCACATGTGTGTCCCTGACCTTAGCATTCTTAGGAGTGCTGTGTTAGGAGACCAATCTTATCATCTGGGAGCCATTGTAGCTCGTAGGTTGCATCATAATAGACATAATGGAGATTTCTTTGGAGGAATTTATGCAACCCGCTTAGCTCATTTTCCTGAGATAGACATCCGTGAGGGTGATACGGAGTTGCCTACCTCATATTTAGATTATGACTCCATGGCTTCACATCATTTTGTTGAATGACCCGAATCACCTCTTTTATACCGTTTAATTTTTAACAAACGACATGTTGTCCGTATTACTCTACCTGCTCCTGCTCTTTTTGATTCACAGACAAAAGGAAGATATACTATTACTAGAGAGGAGGCAGATGAGTACGAGAGGAGAGCGGAGGCAGCCCGACTCAATCCTGCAGCTCAGGAGGCTATAACTGTTGTATCGTAGTATGAGCCCAGCTACACCTACGGGTATCCGCCAGGCTATCCCTGGCAATAGACCAACTTAGGCCAAAAGCCTAAGCTTGGGGGAGTACGTATTTCTCACCAACATTACATTTATGTTCACACACACTCATTGCTAGATGTTGGTGCTTATACTCTTTCATTGTAATATCCAAGCTAGTTCATTTTCTTTTTCCTGCTTTCTTCTTGTGTGTTTGTTAAACCTTAAGAAAACCAAAAAAAATAGTAGTAATTTACTTTCCTGCTGTAGTATAATTAAAAAAAGAAAACCCAAAAAAATATTTCCTGTTCTTCTTTTGCTGGTTGGGAGCTTTCCCATGTAAATAGTTTTCTTTTCTTTTCTTTTCTTTGGGGGTCAGTAGGAGAAGACCATAATTAAATTGTTGTAGTGGCTCTTATATGCTTTAATGTTGATTTAACTCAGAGCCCATATTGCCTTGTCTTCTCCTGTTTCTTGAATGCTCGCAGATTCCAGCTTAGTCCAATGCACGTGCACTCTTATTATTATTCACATCATTCGGTCATGCAAGTGAAAGGAAATTATGATGATATATGATGGACTCGAGTGAGGTGAAATCCGTCAATGATTGGGTCTAGAACTAGTGCAGCGAATCCGCCAAGACGGATACTAGTGGGGTGGTCCCTGCGATCGAAAGTGATCGGATAGGAGGACCATGGGTTGAACTTTGGGGCGACTGGCTCCAACGCATATACGTCCCTGAGCGCACGCTTCCGCTCCCTCTTGGGGATGTGAGTTGCGTATATCATGTTCACCGTCCGCACTTGTGGGGGAAACCTCTTCTGTACTCTGGTGTGTGGCTGCCAGGGCTCCTCCTCGTCATCGCTATGTGACCCCTTATCCTTGTTTTCGGCAATTAACTTGCCGGCCTGCTTGAACACCCAACAATCCCTGTTGGTGTGATTGGCTGGCTTGTCTGGGGTGCCGTGTATTTGACACAGGCGATCGAGTATGCGGTCCAAACTGGACGGGCCCGGTGTACTTTGTTTAAATGGCTTTTTCCGCTGACCGGGTTTAGAACCTTTGAATCCGGCATTGACTGCCATATCCTCAGTATTATTGCTCTTAATGCGGCGCTTATGTTTGTTGTGACGGGACCTGCTATTGCCGTCCTTGGTATCCGAGGTACCATGGTTCTTTGACATATTGTTACTACGAGCCAGCCAGCTGTCTTCTCCTGCACAAAAGCGGGTCATGAGTATCCTGAGGGCTGCCATAGATTTCGGCTTTTCTTGACCAAGGTGGCGGGCTAGCCACTCGTCGCTCATGTTGTGTTTGAAAGACGCTAGGGCCTTTGCATCCGGACAGTCGACGATTTGATTTTTCTTTGTTAGGAACCGAGTCCAGAATTGCCTGGCCGATTCTTCTGGCTGCTGAATTATGTGGCTCAAGTCATCGACATCTGGTGGTCACACATAAGTGCCCTCAAAGTTGTCGAGGAATGCGGCCTCAAGATCTTCCCAACAGCTGATGGACTCTGCTGGCAAGCTGTTAAGCCAATGTCGCGCTGGTCCTTTGAGCTTTAGTGGGAGGTATTTGATGGCGTGTAAGTTATCACCGCGGGCCATGTGGATGTGGAGGAGGAAATCCTCGATCCATATCGCAGGATCTGTTGTGCCGTCGTATGATTCAATATTTACAGGTTTGAAACCTTCTGGGATCTGATGATCCATTACTTCGTCTGTGAAGCATAAAGGGTGTGCGGCGCCTCTGTATTGGGCTATATCACGACACAACTCAAATGGGTCTTGCCCGCTGTGTTCGGCCCGGCCGGATTTACTTTTACTGTATCCGGCGTGACGTTTATCGTCTCGCATAGTGGCGCGCCCTCGTGATCCGTAGATCGATCTTGCATGTTTTGCTTTGTCCTCCAATACGTCTCGCAGGTCTGGCGTGTTTCCCCATGCTTTTTTATTTGAATGGCATTGGGGTGCGGGCTGAGCTTTTGGCTGGAATGCCTCTCTATCACGGCCACGAGGTGGCCCATCGGCTGCATCATACGCTTCTTCCTCAAGTCGAGGTAGCAGCCTGCATTTTGGGTAACTCTTGGAGGGGCGCTCGAGTTTATATTCCTCGGCCGCGAGGACTTCAGTCCATCTGTCAGCTAGCAGATCTTGATCAGCTTGAAGCTGCTGCTGCTTTTTCTTAAGGCTATTTGCCGTGGCCATAAGCCAGCGCTTGAAGCGCTCTTGTTCGACGGGATCCTCTGGCACGGAGAATTCGTCATCGCCGAGGCTTGCCTCGTCTTCGGAGGGGGGCATGTAATTATCATCCTCTGCCTCTCCGTCTGCCGCTCTCTCAGGAGGGCTAGCTCCTCCATCCTCCTGCTCTAAATCTTGCTGGAGGGGGTTGTTGTTGTCTTCAGCACTATCCGGACTGTTATTACCTCCTGTGCCGGTATCACCACTTTTGCTTTGGCGGGACTTAGAGCGGCGCCGCTGACGTCGGCGCTTGGGTTGCTTCTTGGAGGGGTCATCCTCCGCTATCTTGTTGCCATTGCCTTCTTTGGGTGTATCCACCATGTATATATCGTATGATGAGGTGGCTGTCCAGTGCCCTATGGGCAGTGGTTCCTCTTCGTCTCCCGCATCGTCGTCCATACCGTCGATGTCTTCGGAGTCGAAGTCGAGCATGTCGGTTAAGTCATCGATAGTGGCTACTAAGTGGGTGGTGGGTGGGCCACGAATTTCTTCGTCGTCCGCATCCTAGTCCTGCCGGACGTAGTTCGGCCAGGACTCTCCTGACAAGGAGAGAGACCTTAATGAGTTCAGTATGTCGCCGAAGGGCGAGTGCTGAAAGATATCCGCGGAGGTAAACTCCATGATCGGCGCCCAATCAGATTCGATAGGAACGGGCGCAGGCGGTTCGGCGTCCATGGCCGGAGAAGAATTCGACAGTTTAACAACACGGCTCTCGGGCAAGTTAAGGTCGATGTTCGGCTCGATTACTGCTGAGGGTAACGCCTCCGTGGCAGGGTCCATCCACTCGTCCATGGATGGCGCAACTGGCTCCGAATTGAGGGTCGGAGCGGCTGCCTGTGCGATCTCCTGAACACTGTCCGATGGTAGAGCTAAATCGTGTTCATCGTGACCGCGTGACGCACAAGGCAGAGGCTCGAATCCGTCGAAGATCAAGTCTCCACGGATGTCGGCCGTGTATTTAAGCTTCCAAGCCTGACTTGGTGGCCAGGGGCATAACTTTCAATCTGCTCCAGATGGCCAAGCGAATTGAGCCGCAGTGCAAAGCCGCCGAACACGAAGATCTGTTTGGCGAGAAAAGTCTCACCCTGAACCGCATCGCTATCGATGATAGCAGGAGCCATCAAGCCAACGGCGACGACACAGAGGAACTCTCAATGGTAGCACCAATGTCGGTGTCAAAACCGGCGGATATCGGGTAGGGGGTCCCGAACTGTGCATCTAAGGCAGATGGTAACAGGAGGCAGGGAACACAATGTTTTACCCAAGTTCGGGCCCTCTTGATGGAGGTAAAACACTACGTCCTGCTTGATTGATATGGATGATATAGGTAGTACAAGAGTAGATCTACCACGAGATCAGAGAGGCTAAACCCTAGAAGCTAGCCTATGGTATGATTGTATGTTGTCCTACGGACTAAACCCTTCGGTTTATATAGGCACCGGAGGGGGCTAGGGTTACACAAGGTCGGTTACAAAGAAGGAGATATACATATCTGTACTGCCTAGCTTGCCTTCCATGCCAAGTAGAGTCCCATCCGGACACGAGACGAAGTCTTCAATCTTGTATCTTCATAGTTTAACAGTCCGGCCAATGGATATAGTCCGGCTGTCCGGAGACCCCCTAATCCAGGACTCCCTCAATGATCCTCTCTACTCCACACAATTGGCTGTTCTGACCACCGTAAGTAACATGGAATTGCCGGCTCAATGGAATTGATGGCCCTCTTGTGAAGCTTCTAGTCCTTTTTGCACAAGCTAGTGGTAAATACATGATATTGCCCACTATTCAATTGTTTTGGGTTGCTCTGATATCCGGACTGTTGTTGCTGATTACCTTGGCCGGGCTGTGGATTATAGCCTCCCTGGTTACCCGCATGGCCTTGACCGTGAAAACCGCCTCCACTTGAACTGGCGCCCGGGCCATGAAAACCGCCTTCCCCTGAACCGGCGCCAGGGCCGTGACTTCCATCAAATGCATTTGAATTTTTAAACGCCTTCATGATTATACAATCCTTCCACAGATGGGTGGCTGGCTTCTCCTGGGTGCCGTGTCTCGGACAAGGTTCATTTAATAGTTGCTCAAGGGTGGGACCTGACCCGCCCGACCGAGGGGGTTGCCTACCCTTGCGCCGTTGGTTATTGCCCTACGCATTGGTGTTAGCCACAAATTCGTCAGCCTTACATTTATTACCTCCTTGATTTGCCGGGTTATGCTGGTGACCCTTGCTGTTGCCGTTCTTCTTTCCCTTCCCTGTCTTTTCTTCATCAGACACATGGTCCTTGGTACTATCAGAATAAGCATACTTGACTAGAGCCGCCATCAACTGGCCCATGTCATTGCAGTCACGCTTGAGCCACCCCAACTTCTGCTTCAGAGGTTCAAAACAGCAATTTTTCTCCAACATTAAGACTACCAAGCCGGCATCCATCTTATCGGATGAATGAATTATCTCCTTGACCCGGTGCACCCAATGGGTTGTGGAGTCACCTTCCTCTTGTTTACAATTAGTCAGGTCCACGATTGACATAGGTTTTTTGCATGTGTCCTTGAAGTTCTGAATGAACCGGGCCTTTTAACTCTGCCCATGAACCGATGGAATTGGGGGGCAATCCTTTTAGCCAAGTACGAGCCATTCCATCCGACATCATAGTGAAATACTTAGCCATTGCCACGTCGCTGACCTCCAACAGCTCCATTGCCATCTCATAAATCTCAATCCAGGCCCAGGCTGCAAGTCGGCTGTGTAATTAGGCACCTTACGAGGCCCCTTGAAGTCCTTTGGCAAACGCTCATTACGTATGGCCGGCACCAGGCAAGGGACACCTCCGGTTCTTGTGGCCACTCCTGCCTCAACCGAGGTTGCCGGATAAGCCGGAAATTTCTGATGAGCCGCCTGCTCTGCTGCTAGTTGAACCGCGTGCTCAGCTTCTTGTCGGATCCTCTCCTGATCCGCTAAGTTAAGGGCTCCAGCCTGTACCGGCTCATGCCTGTGCGGCCGGTTGCGGCATTGAGCATTGCTTGACATATCATCTGAGTCCATATGCCTACTGTAGCTTGGGCTCCGGCTCGGGCGAGGTGTTGAATGGATTCTGTCTCGACTGTAAGAGTACGCGTCCTGCTGCACCAGAGCCATCTGAAGAAGTTCTCTCATCCTGCATGTTTCGATTGCCGTCGGGGAGTCACCGTCCATCAGGAGAGCCGCCAAACGAGCTGACACAACAATGAGGTTTTGCAGAGGATTGGAGAAGTGACCCGGTGGTGTCGGCGTACAATGAGGCGAAGCGGTGTATATGCGAGGTGGCTCCACGGTCCGCGGCTGAACCAGTGCTCCGGGCGTCGCGATTTGATTTGCCTCCGACGGGTTACTTGTCCCAGCCCCGGGTGTATAAAAAGGTTCCTAGGATCGAGCGTCAGAGGTAGACATGACTGAGTTTTCTGATGCCTTCTCCTCATGACCTCGTTTGACGCATTCAGATCCACTGACAGCCGGAAGGTCTCTGCTTGAAGCTGCTGAGCACGGGCATCCAATGCCGTCCGTTCCGCGGCCATCCTGACTTCTTTGGCTGCTAAATTGTCTTTGGCTTGTACCATCTCTTCGCGTACCCGTGCAACCTCTGTGTCATGCTGAACCTTATCCGTCGGCTCCACCACGGTAGTCAACAGAGATGTCAGCTTATCCGTGAGATCCATTAGTATCTGAGCCGGGAGGCGCGCGGGGTCTCCTGACCCGGCCGCTGCCGACCCGGTGGTTGTTGCTGCTGCAGCTGTAGAGTTCTGTCCGGGCTGAGTGCCTGCCATGAAGACCCCGACTCGATTCGGCGGCTCAAAGGGGTCCAGAATACTACTGCCATCAGAACAGCCCCCGAGCATGCCATCCCGCAGCTGATACAAAGAATCTGTCTCGCCTGTTGATAACGTAGCGTCGGAACAGATGTCCGTCTCACCGCCATCCACCGATTCCTCCGAGTATTCACCTCCATGGATGCAACCCACGAAAGCACGCCTTACGGTGGGTCGGGCCCGGGCGGGCCTCGCGAGCCGAGCCGTCTTGATGATGTTGGTGCAGACGGCTGGCTCAGGGCCCGATTGACCAATCCGGCCAATGAAGACATGAATCCCGCTGAAGGGGACCCGGTACCCGTACTCTATTGAGCCGGCCTCGAGGCCCCAACCTTCATCGTCGATGTAGAGCTTGCCACGACGACTCTTGGTCATCCGGCCCACAGCGTATCCCTTGATCCCTTCGAAGTTGCCCTTCAAGAACTCAAATCCACCATGTGCTGGCCCCATGGTGGGCGCCAACTGTCGTGGAATTGTCACGACAGATGTCCTAGCAAAAGGACTTGGTCGTAGGGCCATCGCAACTAGGAAGCTTAAAGGGGTTAATCGGGACAAAGGACACGAGAGGTTTTGTACTAGTTCGGCCCCTTACGATGAAGGTAAAAGCCTACGTCTAGTTGTGTTGATATTGCTGTGGTTTCGATCACCAAGAGGTTAGTTCACCGGCTTGGTTACCGATCTCTTGTTTCTTGCCCTAAGCCGCCACCGGGTCGTCCCCTTATATACACGGGTTGACGCCTGGTGGCCTATAGAATCCCGACCGGCTCATAAAACGTGTCCGGCTCGGTGACTTCTTTTACATGCCTTTCTTTACAAGCCTTTCCTTACATACGGCGGTTTACAATATTGGGCCTTAAGCCGCCTCTAGGCCTTAGGCCTTCTATAAGTTTAATAAACTATCGCCTTGAATGTTTATTGGGCTTCCTTTGTGACCCGCCATTAGGGCTGACCCGGCCCCTCCTGGGCGGGTCATACCTGGTAGTTATATTCCCAACAGGGATAAAAGTCAATGATGACACAGGTCATTATTTCCAGACACGTAAGGGGTTACGACAGGGAGATTCCATGTCTCCTGTGTTGTTTAACATTGTAGCGGATATGTTGGCAGTACCCATTAGTCGGGCTAAAGAGAGTGGCCAAGTAGGAGGTCTTGTTCCCCATCTTGTAGAGGGGGGTGTCTCTGTCCTACAATACGCGGATGATACTGTTATTTTCATGGAACACGATCTTGCAAAAGCTAGGAATATGAAGCTTATTCTATGCCTTTTTGAACAAATGTCTAGGCTAAAAATCAACTTCAACAAAAGCGAATTGTTCTGTTTTGGGAGAGCTAAAGAAGAACAAGACATTTGCAGAAACTTGTTTGGTTGTGAAATGAGATCCTTACCTTTTAGTTATCTCAGGATCCCAATTCATCATAGACGATTAACAAACAAAGAATGGAAATGTATAGAAGATATATTTGAAAAAAGATTAAGCTGCTGGAAGGGCAAGCTAATGTCTTACAGAGGACGGCTGGCATTGATTAACTCAGTTTTGACGAGTTTACCGATGTTCCTCCTATCTTTCTTTGAAGTACCGGTTGGGGTACGGAAAATATTAGACTTTTACAGATCCCGATTCTTCTGGCAAAGCGATGAGGCCTGGAAGAAATACAGACTGGCTAGATGGGATATCATGTGTAGACCAAAAGACTAGGGTGGGTTAGGGATTGAGAATTTAGAGGTAAAGAATAGATGTTTTCTTAGCAAATGGCTATACAGACTATCTACGGAGACCGAAGGCATGTGGATACAAATCTTGCAGAATAAATACTTAAATAATAAGACTTTGGCCAAGGTGAATGCAAGGCCAATTGACTCACCATTTTGGAAAGGGTTAATGAAGACAAAAGTAACTTTCTTCTAGCGTGTGAAGTTCCTAATTGGTAGTGGTACCTCTACTAGATTCTGGGAGGAAACATGGCTAGGGAGACGCGTCTGGCTTTACAATACCCTTCTCTATATAATATTGTGCAAGGTAAGGAGGATTATGTCGCCACGGTATTAAATTCAGTACCACTTAATATCCAATTTAGGAGATCTCTTGTAGGGGAACGTTGGAATTGTAAGTGCATCTAGTGCCACGCCTAGTTGGTTTTGGAGTATTGACGACAAACCTAGTTGAGGGACTAATGTGTTTGTGAGAATTGCAGGATAACACAGGTAGAAGTCCCTCATTGATTCAGTTTTCCTACTAGAGATGACCCCTAAAAATGTATGAAGACATTGAAGTCAAAGGTGGTATGTGAAGACATTCACATTGAAGACTATGACAAGAGAAGACATCGCATGAAGACTATGGAGCGCGAAGACTTAGATCTTTCGTAGTTCTTTTTCTTCTTTGTTGAGTCATAGGAACCACCGTACTATTAAGTGGGGTCCAAGAAAACCAGTCAGAATGACTGAAGTGATGCTTAACCAAATCCTATGTCTTCGAGTGAAGACTATGAGAGCGAATCTTGTTCAGAGTTGGACAAGTCAGCTTTGCTTGTAGCCCAAGTAAAGTTGCCATGTGTGTTTGAAATCTGACCGTTGGAACACGTGTCAGTTCCTTAGTGACCCAGGGTCATTTCGGACAAATCAGGTCGGGTTGCCTAGTGGCTATAAATAGCCCACACCCTACTACCATAAACGGTTGGCTGCTCAGAGTTAAAGTACGGCTGTTGTCGTTTCAGAGCAACCCACCTCGAAGCCTTTGAGAGAGAATTCCTTGCAAGGATAAAGTCCTAACCACCCAGAGCCAAAGAGTGTTAGGCATCACTTAAGTCGTCCTGTCTGTGTGATCTGAAGACTTATTACACTTGAGGACTGTGAATCCTCCAGTCGGTTAGGCGTCGCGTTCTGAGCATCCAAGAGTCATTGTGGATCGCCGGTGAACGAAGTCTGTGAAGGTTTGGGAGTCTACCTTGAAGACTTACCAGAGTGATTGGGTGAGGTCTGCGTGACCTTAGCTCAAGGAGAATATGGTGAGGACTAAGGGTTCTGAGCTGCGTGTTCAGGACTGGGTGTCCGGGACTGTGTGTCCTCAGGTTTAAATACCTAGCCGCCCTAACTAGATGTATAGTTGTCACCGCAACTGGAACTGGTCCAACAAATCATTGTCTTCAACGAGTCACTGGTTTCATCCTTCCCTTCCCTTTACTTTCTGTTGATCCTTGTGAAGTCATTGCATGATTGCATTATCTTTTGTCTTCACTGAGTGACTACTTGTTCTGATTGGCTTCACAATATCTTCCTACCTGATCCTTACTGCCTAGCTGCTATTAGTCATTGTGCTTTCACTTCTTTGGTTACTTGACTAAGGTTGCCTAGTGTAGTCTACCTTCCGCTGCATGGTAATAGGTTTACTTCTATCGTTTGTCTTCGAAACTTCTATGTTTTGAAGACTTTCTTAAAAATCACCTATTCACCCCCGCTCTAGTCGATCACTACCACTTTCAATTGGTATCAGAGCAAGGTACTCCCTTGTTCTCTGTGATTCGGTTTAACCACCTGGAGTTTTAGCTATGTCAACTGCAGGGATAATTAAAGTCTCCGCTGCGTGCCCCGTCTTCGATGGAACTGAATATCCCTACTGGAAGAATAAGATGCGCATGCATCTTGAAGCCATTGATGTCGACCTATGGTATGTCGTCAATGTTGGCGTTCTGGGAACGGGGGTCCCCAGACTTGCCTGCCTGCGGCCTGCGGCGTGGCTCGTGGAGGGGCCCAGCACGGCCCATCTCCATCAACACAGACCCAAGACCTCGCGAGGGGTCAAGCCTCGCGGGGCGGACGACATGGAGCTTCCTCAGGCACGGCCTCATCAGGCTGGCTCGCGAGGAGGCGGAGAGATCAAGGCGGGGTACCTCACGAGGTGCCCGTGACGCAAGCCGAGATTGCCCCCATCGGCCTCCCCTACAACGCCATCCTCGGCTACCCAGCGCTGGCCCAGTTCATGGCTGCGACGCACCCAGCGTACAACCTCATGAAGATGCCCGGGAGCAGCGGTGTCCTCACCATGCACGGGGACACTGGAGACGCACTGCGAGTGCTCAAGCTCGCCTTCAAGACGGCGGCGTCAGCACAGCCTGCCGACTCGGAGACCCCCGAGCCCAAGGGGGCTGCACCCGCCAAGAAGAAACAGTTGTTCACCCAAGACAAGGCAGAAACCAAGCAGATACCCGTCGATGAGGACGGGTCCACCAATGCCACTTTCACCATAGGCGCCAACCTCGAGCCCGAGCAGGAGGAGGCCCTGGTCAGGTTCCTGCGCGCAAACAAGAAGGTATTCGCTTGGGAGCCTGACCAGTTGGCAGGGATCCCTAGGAGCGTAATCGAGCATCACCTCAACGTGTGCCCCAACGCGCGCCCTGTGAAGCAGAAGGCAAGGCGGCAGTCCACATAAAAGCAGGCCTTCATCATCCAAGAGACCCGCAAACTAGAAGCTGCTGGGGTCATTCGCGAGGTCCGATACCCGGATTGGTTGGCCAACCCTGTCGTTGTGCCAAAGAAGGGATGGAAGGAGCGCATGTGTGTCGACTTCACCAACCTCAACAAGGCATGCCCGCAAGATCCGTTCCCGCTCCCCCGCATCGACCAGATCGTCGATTCCACCGCAGAATGCAACCTGCTATGCTTCTTGGATGCCTTCTCTGGGTATCACCAGATCAAGATGGCGGTAGAAGACATCAAAAAGACAGCCTTCCTAACCCCGTGTGGGGTGTACTGCTACACATGCATGCCATTCGGGCTGCGTAACGCAGGGGCGACCTTTCAGCGGCTGACGCACATCACCTTGGGCCCGCAGCTCGGGAAGAATGTTGAGGCTTACGTCGATGACATTGTGGTGATGTCTCGGGAGGCCAGGACCCTGATACAAGACCTGGAGGAAACCTTCGCGAGCCTCAACGTAGTGAACCTGTGGCTCAACCCAGAGAAGTGTGTGTTCAGAGTCCCCTCGGGCAAGCTCTTGGGTTTCCTCGTGTCCCACCGAGGCATCGAGGCTAACCCGGAAAAGGTCAAGGCGGTCGAGGACATGAGCCCGCCAAAGACTCTCAGAGAAATGCAGAAGCTCACTGGACGCGTGACCGTGCTAGGGCGCTTCATCTCCAAGTTGGGGGAGCGAGTGCTGCCCTTCTTCCAGCTAATGAAGAAAAAGGGGCCCTTTGAATGGACTGAAGAGGCCGACAAGGCGTTCCAGGATCTCAAGAGATACCTGACCAGCCCTCCGGTCATGGTGGCTCCGCGCCCTCAAGAGCCCCTGGTGCTTTACCTCGCCGCCACTCCCTACTCCGCCAGCGCAGCCCTGGTGGCGGTTAGGGAGGAGCATCGAATCAAAACCACAGCAGCAGCCCGAGACAAGGCAAAACAGGAGCAAGGAAGGCCCACAGAAACCACCACCGCGGCTGAGGAGGATCAGCCGCCGCAGAGGAGTGCACCGGAGGCGGAAGAGGCCTCCCTCCCAGATGGCCAGCCTCAGGAGGCCTCATCACCTCAGGAGGCGCCATGGTCTCCGGAGGGCGCCACCAGCACTGACGCACCCAATCTCGTTGAGCACCCAGTGTACTTCGTCAGCACGGTGTTGCGGGACGCGAGGGCACGGTACCCCATGCCTCAGAAGCTCCTCCTCGCGCTACTGGTGGCCTCGCGCAAGCTGCGACACTATTTTCAGGGTCACCCCATCAAGGTCGTCTCGTCATACCCCCTGGAGAGAGTGCTCAGGAGCCCTAACTCAGCTGGAAGGGTCGCTGAGTGGAACATAGAACTGCAAGTGTTTCAGCTCGAATTCAGCATGACCAGAGTCATCAAGGGAGCAGCATTAGCGGATTTTATGGCAGAATGGACGGAGGCACCAGGCCTCAAGGCCGACGAGGATCGGTCCCTCTCCCCGGGAAGCGAGGCGCCAGAAGGCTGGGTCATGTACTTCGATGGGGCGTTCTCCAGGCATGGCGCTGGGGCTGGGGCGGTGCTTATATCGCCCACTCAAGACAAGCTCTACTACGCTGTACAGCTCTATTTCCAGCAAGGTGAAAAGGTCTCCAACAACATAGCGGAGTATGAAGGTTTAATAGCGGGCTTGAAGGCCGCAGCTGCCCTGGGGGTGAAACACCTCACCATCAAGGGCAATTCACAGCTCCTTGTCAATTTCTCCAACAAGGTGTATGAGCCGAAAGATGAGCACATGGAAGACTACCTTGCGGAGGTCCGCAGGATGGAGAAGCAGTTCTGGGGGTTGGAGTTGCAGCATGTGCCCTGTGGCACCAATCAGGAGGCCGACGACATTGCTAAACGGGCGTCTAGGCGGTTACCTCAGGAGCCTGGCGTCTTCGAGGAGCGGCTCTTCAAGCCCTTAGCCATGCCGTCATTGTCAAACACGGCTCAGCCTCGGGAGGAGCTCCCCCAGCCACCTGCCTCAGGAGCCCCGGTCTGTGGCCCGGCCTCAGGAGCACGCCTGCTCCTGATGATGGAACCTCAGGAGGGGTGCTGGATCACAGAGCTCCGGAGTTACTTAACACAAGGGACCCTGCCGGAGAAGGTAGAGGAAGCGGAGCGTGTAGCACGGCAGGACACGGCATACTACATCAAGGATCGAGAGCTCTACCGGAAGCGACCAAACGATGTATCCCTGCGCTGCATCTCCAGGGAGCAAGGAAAGGAACTGCTGGAAGATATACACGGCGGAGACTGTGGACATCATTCATCATCACGGACCCTCGTCGGCCAGGCGTTCTGCAGTGGGTTTTATTGGCCCACCGTACTCAATGACGCCGTCGAACTGGTGAAAGCTTGTGAGGCCTGCCAGTTCCACACAAAGCAGATCCATCAGCCGGCAGAAGGCCTGCAGACTATACCCCTTTCATGGCCATTCGCAGTCTGGGGGCTGGACATCCTGGGCCCGTTTCCTGGGGCTCCAGGGGGCTACCGCTACCTCTACGTCGCCGTGGACAAGTTCACCAAGTGGGCTGAAGTAGAGGCCGTCCGCACCATCCCCGCGGGTTCCGCGGTCAAGTTCATCAGGGGCATCGTGAGCCGGTTTGGGGTGCTGAACCACATCATCACAGACAATAGTTCGCAGTTCACCAGTAACCTCTTCAAAACATACTGTGCTAACCTTGGAACACAGATATGCTACGCTTCGGTGGCGCACCCCCGAAGCAACGGCCAGGCCGAGCGAACCAACGCAGAGGTCCTGAGGGGCCTCAAGACCAGGATGTTCAAGAAGAAGCTGGAGGCCTGCGGCAGAGGTTGGTACGACGAGCTTCAGTCTATGTTGTGTTCCATCCGCACAACCGCGACCAAGCCGACTGGAGAGACCCCGTTCTTCCTGGTCTACGGAGCCGAAGCGGTCCTCCCTCACGAGATCAGATGTCGCTCCGCGCGGGTCCTGGCGTTCGACGAGGCGCAACAGGACACCATGCGGGGGATGGACCTCGTGCTGGGGGAGGAACGTCACCGAGAAGCCGCGCTGCGAGCGGCGAGGTACCAACAAGCGCTGCGACGATATCACTCCCGCAACATCCGCCCCCGAACCCTCGAGGTAGGAGACCTCGTGCTCAGGCGGGTTCTCTCCAGGGAGGGACTGCACAAGCTCTCTCCCATGTGGGAGGGCCCGTTCAAGGTTGTTCATGTTTCCAGGCCCGGCTCCGCGCGCTTGGAGACTCAGGAGGGGGTGCCGGTCCAGAACGCATGGAACATCCAGCACCTCCGGAGGTTCTACCCCTAAAAAGGCCCAGAGCCTGTGAAGAAGGCGAATGCCTGTGAAGCTGTCGCGTTTTGGAAAAGGCCCAGAGCCTGTGAAGAAGGCGAATGCCTGTGAAGCTGTCGCGTTTTGGAAAAGGCCACGAGCCTGTGAAGAAGGCGAATGCCTGTGAAGCTGTCGCGTTTTGGAAAAGGCCCAGAGCCTGTGAAGAAGGCGAATGCCTGTGAAGCTGTCGCGTTTTGGAAAAGGCCCAGAGCCTATGAAGAAGGCGAATGCCTGTGAAGCTGTCGCGTTTCGGAAAAGGCCCGGAGCCTGTGAAGAGGGCAAATGCCCGTGAAGCCTGCTTCCCCCAAGAAAGGCCCGGAGCCTATGAAGAAGGCCAACGCCTGTGAAGCTCGCCGTCCGTGACACTCTCACGTAATAATGAGTTGGGGCTGTACACGCCCCGGAGTCTCAGGAGCGCCGGCCTCAGGCCCTGGGGCTCCCTCCGACGCCCAGTGGCAGCACTTAGCTCCGCGCTAGTGAGAAGACGTCGAAGACTAGATTAGGTGCCGGACGCGGCTTTTTCATTTGCTTTCCGCAGTTGGCTTGTTCATTCTCATTCGAAGTTTTATTAAAGTTGTTGCCGTCTTTGGCTTGTGGTTCTTCGACTTTTCACTCTCCTGCCTCGATTTCTCTTATGCAAGGCCTCGCGAGGGGGGCAGCCGAGCGCCCTCGCGAGTGTTCCTGTCCTAGTCGTTCAAAGGTTTCGCGACCTGGGTCCATTACAGGAGCACCCCTCCAGTCCGTGCCCCACGGGCACCGCGACACAAACACAGGGCCTGGGTCGGTCGTCCCCCACGGCTGGGGCCGGGAACTATCCATGAGCGGCCACGTAGCCGGAAGGCACGATAACGGAAGCAAAGCGATGATTAACAGCAATAACCCAAACACGCCCCCGCGGGGCTCCACGCTACTGTCTTTTTACGCAGGAAAAAGGAAAAGAAAGAACAAATCAGGCACAGCTCGCCTCACACCGGCCTGCAGGGAAGACTCGAGCTGCCTCCGGGGCTCAGGCAGACTCCCTCTCGCGCTTCACTAAGGTGCGACGGCGGGCAGACACGCTACCACCTCCCAAGCAGGTACGACGGCGTGGAGGCTGACCGCGGCCACCGCTAGAAGAGTCACCGCCTGAAGAAGAACCAGTGAAGCTTGGGGAACCCTGAGCACCACCAATCACGCGAGCGCTGTCCTCTCCATCATCGCCGGGGCTGGGTTCCCGGCCGCGGTCGTCGTCCTCAGGGCAGCACCCTGCGTGGCGACCATCTTCCCCAAACACCCTCACGTAGAGGGTGGCATCGCCATCAAGCTTGAAGTGCAGGGTGCACTGACGGCTCAGGCCACGCGCGCGGGAAAACGTCTGCCAACCGCGGGTCAAGGCCAGGCTCCCGGCTGCGGAGACCTCCAGTGAAGCCCATGAGGCCCGGCTGCAGCAGCCGTCTGCCTGAAGCCAGAGGCCGCCCGGGGTGCCGGCCGGGAGCTCGCCGAGGAGGAAGCGAGGAAGTTGAAGCCGGGTGCTAGTCGGCTCCGCCGACCACACAACGAACTCCGGTAGCACCTCTGCAGCGCGAAAGCGCGGCCTAGGGGAACGTGCGACCGAAGCGCGCCCCCCGGCCGCAGCAGTCCGCCCGTCACCGTGCTGGAAATCGTCTCCACGGCCGTGGGAAGCTGCCGTGGTGGCCACAGGATGTTTGCGAGGGCGCCCTCGGCCGCGCTTGGGCGGGGGAGAGGCAGGCTCAACCTGGCGAGCCTTCCCCTTCTCTGCGGCCGAGAACCTCCTCGACGGGGCCATGAAGAAGAAGGAGAAGCGAGGGGGGATGAACTGGAAGGGCGCGCGCCAATCCGTACTTATAGCCGGCGAGGGCCAACCGTCGGCCCCCACGATCGCAGGTAATCATGACCCGCTTTGCATGCAGGGACTTGTCCAATCCGCGCAGTTGCTGAGGCGCTGTGGGGAAGTGGAGACGCCCACGTCCAATCAACCGCCACGCGGCGCCCAAGGCCGCATGCTGTTAGGGCCCGCGGCGCTTCACTCTTGCCCTTTCGCTCCCTGCACGGCCAAGTCCGGGCACGCCTTGGGCCCAGGGGCTACTGTCGGCATTCTGGGAACGGGGGTCCCCAGACTTGCCTGCCTGCGGCCTGCGGCGTGGCTCGAGGAGGGGCCCAGCACGGCCCATCTCCATCAACACAGACCCAAGACCCTCGCGAGGGGTTAAGCCTCGCGGGGCGGATGACACGGAGCTTCCTCAGGCACGACATCATCAGGCTGGCTCGCGAGGAGGTGGAGAAATCAAGGCGGGGTACCTCACGAGGTGCCCGTGACGCAAGCCATGATGACCAAGGGTGCCAGGTGGGCGCCAGCCCGCGCAGTGTCCTCCTTTCCACTTTGGTGCAAAGGGAGCAAGCGCAGGCGAGAGCATCAAGCAAAGGCACCCGTTTTAGTGCAACGAGACCAAGACCGGCCCAACGTCAGGAAGGAAGTCATTGTGGAGCCCAAGCCAGCGTCACCGCCAGAGCCTTTGGCAGGCGAGGACCAACTTTAGTCAGGATAAGTGTACCAGATGTTCCCCTTCAAAATGGCCAATTGTTGGCGCCCTTCCCGCTCAATATTTGGGAAGAGGCCCAGGGCCTTTGCATATAAATAGGACTAGCCACCCACAGGGTAGAGGGGATCGGATCGAAATCGGAGAGAGAATCAAGAAGAGAGAGAGAAGGGTGATTGAACTCCTCGCAGCAGTTCATCGCCCAACCAAGAACAGACCCTCGCGAGGCTGTTCTTCCTTGTATTGCTCATCATCATCAGCCCAAGAGGCAATCCACCACACCACACACTGGAGTAGGGTATTACACCACAACGGTGGCCCGAACCAGTATAAACTCCGTGTCTCTTGTGTTGTTCTTTCCATGGCTTAGATCTTAGCGCGGCGGTGGGGCGCAGGTAGGTAGAAGGCGAAATCTCCGTGCGCACCCCAGTGTTCGAACGTCAAGGGTCTGCCGGAACCCGAAATCCGATAGTCAAGAACGGCGTTCCCAAGGCTGGAGAATGTGTCACTGCTGCTGATGTCAAGAAGATCGTTCAACTGGACTCTACTGCCAAGAATATCATCTGTGGTCATCTGACCAAAGGACAGTATGGCCGTGTGAGTGCGTTGGAGACTTCCAAGGTAGTCTGGGACTGGCTCTCCAAGGTCAACGAAGGCGTCTCCACCCAGAGAGATCAGAGAATCAGTGTCCTTCGCAACCTCTTCAACCGCTTCAAGAGAAATGACAATGAGAATGTCCAGCTCACATTTGATCGACTCACTGACATCACAAATGAGCTTCAAGCCCTCGGCGCCACTGAGATCACCAAGCATGAAGTCGTCAAGACACTCCTGAGATCACTTGACAGTTCGTTTGACACCCTAGCCCTGATAATTCAAGAACGCCCTGATTTTAAGACACTCGATCCGTCTGACATACTTGAGAGGCTCAACACACACGAGTTTCAGCTTTCTGAGAAAAGAGACATCTACGGTCCCAGCTATGGGTGAACTCGTGCCTTGAAGGCAAAAGCTGTATCCTCATCCAAAGAAGAATCTGACAGCAGTTCTGATGATCCTAAAGACATTGGAAAGGAGCTTGCTATGCTTGTGAAGAAGTTCCAAAAATTCACCAAGAAGTAAGGGTTCAGAAAGTCTTCACGATCAAGCTCAAGGAATGATGAAGCTTCTGCTCATGACTACAAGAAGAGAACATGTCACAAGTGCAAGAAGCCTGGCCACTACATCTCTCACTGTCCACAGTGGGACAATGAGAACAAGAAGAAGAAGAAGAAGAAGAAGAAGAAGAAGAAGAAGAAGAAGAAGAAGAAGAAGAAGAGCAAGGAGTATGACTCTGACGACAAGAAGAAGAAGAAATACTCAAAGTCTTCTTCCAAGTCTAACTCAAAGTCTTCATCACACAAGAAGAGCTCATCTGGCAAGGCACATGCGTTTGTTGGCAAGGAAATTGATTCTGAGGAGGAGTCTGCTTCTGAGGAGGCGGAGGTGGAGTCTGAGGAGGAGTCCGATTCTGGCGTTGCGAGTCTGGCTACAGCATACGTTGCCAAGTCCATCTTCAACACTGAAGACAATGACTTCATCACCAACACCGATGCAAATGACAAGGACTACTCCGCTCCTTCCTACTGCTTCATGGCACGTGGTGCCAAGGTAAACACACGCACTACTCACTATCAAACATCCAGTGACGATGAATCTGATTGTGATTCCAAACCTAGCTACAAAACACTTGCTAAAATTGCAACTGAACAACAGAAAGCTATGGAACACATTCAAAAACGGTTAGACAAAAGCGATGATCTATTAGACGCTGTAATGACTCGATCTCAGTCCTTAATTGAAGACATAAAAAATCTTCACGTTAAGTATGAGGAACTTGAAAGTCATCATGAAACGCTCTCAACAACTCATGAAAGGATGTCCTACGATTATCTTCAAAGGAAGCAAGACCTTGAGAAATTGAGAGCGGCTCATGAAGATCTTCAAAAGGAAAACGAGTCACTTCGCGCTAAACAGATCAGTTTAGCTCGGGAAGGATTTGAACCACCATGTCTTAAATGCATTGAGCGTGATAATGCTACTTCTGTTGCTGAATGTTCTACTGTTGCTACTGTTGCAATATCTTCACCTGTCGATGTGGTAACTAACCCCTTTGCTGAGGATACCACTGCCATTGCTGATGAGAATGCTAGGTTGAAGACACTTCTTGAAACAGGGATGTACAAAAGTCTCAAAGGGCATCAGACACTATGTGATGTCCTCAAAAGGCAGATTCTGAACCGAAACCCTAGGAAAGAGGGTGTTGGGTTCGAAAGGGAAATGAATGCTGATGGCTCTTACTGGAAACCTGAGCAGTACCCCAAAACCACGTGGGTTGCTGCAAAGGAACCTTCAGCGGATCCATCCACCCTATCTGGCTTCACTTGTGCTAATCCCATTATTATTGATGAATCCTTTGATGCAAACTACAAACTGTTTAAGAATCAGAATGGTGAAGTGTTTGCCAGGTATATTCGTACTAACTGCATGAATGGAGCGCCCATGAAGAAGATCTGGGTGCCGAAAAGGTGTTTGGAGAATCTTCCTGTGAATGTCATCATGACACCGCAGGTGAAGAAGACAAACCCCAGACCACATACTTCATACAGTCCAAAGGCTTCATACAGACAGAGGACTCACCGGAGTCACGCTAAAGCAAATGTTTTGCAGGGAAGCCATACTCAGGCCTATGAATATGAGCGCGGTTCATCAAACCGCCATGTTCATAAGACCAAGAACTATTCTGCCTATTCTTATGAGTACTATTGTCCACCTGCTAGACTTTTTGCTAGGGCTCCAAAGCCAAAGTTCTCAGATGCCGCACTTAGACTCATTGCTTCAAAGCCACCCTTGAAGATGTGGGTGGCTAAGAAAGCTAAACTCTCTTTTGCAGGGAAAGGTCTCCAGCAGAAAACCAAAATCGTCTGACGCTATTGCTGGGGACCTTAAACATCTTGTAGGGCGCAAGATCAAATGCCCGAATGGTCTTACTATGTACTTCATTCCTGAATCGCTTGCTACTCGCCCTATCAGTCCAAATCTCGATCTAAGCTTTCATAATCCACTGGTTCATCAAATGTTTTTGCTTCACAATTCTCTTCATGAAGCCTATCCCCCTAACTGCATTGTAGGGTACGACACCAGCTGCTTCAGAATGGATTATTGATAGTGGGTGTACCAATCACATGACTGGAAAGTGAAGCCTTCTTATGGACTCAACCTTACGTCCATCTGACAAAAGTCACATCGCATTTGCTGACACTGGTAAAAGTAAGGTATTGGGTCTAGGTAGAGTTGCAATCTCAAAGGATCAACACATGGATAAAGTCATGCTTGTTGAATCCCTTTGTTTGAACTTAATGTCTGTCTCAATGCTTTGCGATTTAAACATGATTGTGATGTTTGGAAAATATCGTTGCCTTGTTCTAATGGAATCTGACAAGTCTCTAGTGTTTGAAGGGTATCGGAAAGATGATTTGTATGTGGTAGATTTCTCAGCAGGACCACATCTCTCCGTATGTCTTCTAGCAAAAGCTTCAGAATGCTGGCTCTGGCATCGGAGGCTAGGGCATGCTGGCATGAGGAACCTGCACACCCTTGCAAAGAAGAAGCATGTCATAGGCATCGAGGGCGTCAAGTTCAAGAAAGATCACTTATGCGGTGCCTGTGAAGTAGGAAAGATGACGAGGGCCATGCATCCCTCGAAGACAATCATGACAACAACTCAACCCTTCGAACTGCTACACATGGATCTTTTCGGTCCCACTCATTACTCAACTCTTACTACTACTGTTTTTCTCTATCGCTTTGTCATTGTTGATGATTATTCAAGATATACTTGGGTGCATATAATCCTTTACAAGACTGAAGTGCAGGATGTCTTCAGACGCTTCGCCAATCGAGCAATGAACAACTATGGCGCCAAGATAAAGCACATCAAAAGTGACAATGGCACTGAATTCAAGAACACTAGCCTTGATACATATCTTGATACTTTGGGCATCACACATGAATTCTCAGCTCCGTACATGCCACAGCAGAATGGCATCGTCGAACGCAAGAACAGAACACTTATTGAGATGGCTCAGACGATGCTTGATGAATACAAGACTCCAAGAAAATTCTGGCCTGAAGCCATTGACACTGCATGCCATATCATCAACCGTGTTTATCTTCACAAGCTTCTGAACAAGACATCCTATGAGCTCCTTACTGGCAAGAAGCCAACTGTCAGTTACTTCAGAGTATTTGGCGCTAAGTGCTGGATCAAGGATCCACATCACACTTCAAAAATTGGACCAAAAGCACACGAGGGTTTTATGGTTGGATATGGAAAGGATTCGCACTCCTACAGAGTCTTCAATCTCTTTCATTATAAAGTGGTTGAAACAGTGGATGTGCGGTTCGATGAGACTAACGGCTCACAAAGAGAGCACCTGCCAAATGTGCTAGATGAAGTTCCATCCAGTGAATCAATCAAACTCATGGGAACTGGAGAAATCATACCTTCTGAAGCTCAACCTGAAGAGGAACTTATCATCTCCGCACCTGATCAACCTGAAGACAATGCTCAGCCTGAAGACAATCCCTCTAACAATGACAATGATCAGCAAGAGCAAAATCTTCGTCCTGTACATCCTCGTGTTGCAAATGAAGTGCAGATTGAGAGAATAATCGATAGCATCAATGCACCAGGTCCACTCACTCGTTCAAGGGCAACACAACTAGCAAATTTCCGTGGGCACTTCGCATTCGTCTCAATAACAGAACCCAAGAAAGTAGAAGAAGCCTTCATGGAACCTGAATGGATTCAAGCTATGCAAGAAGAGCTTCAACAGTTTGAGCTGAATAATGTATGGGAACTGGTTAAGCGTCCTGATCCTCGGAAGCACAATATAATAGGCACCAAATGGATATATCGCAACAAGCAAGATGAGCATGGTCAAGTTGTCAAAAACAATGCTCGTCTCGTTGCTCAAGGATACACTCAAGTTGAAGGGATTGACTTCGATGAAACATTTTCTCCTGTGGCTCGACTTGAAGCCATATGCATACTGCTGGCCTATGCAAATCATCATAACATACTTCTATATCAAATGGATGTGAAGAGCGCTTTTCTCAATGGCAAGATTGAAGAAGAAGTGTATGTTGCACAACCGCCTGGCTTTGAAGATCCAAAACATCCTGACATGGTATACAAGCTCAACAAGGCACTGTATGGCCTCAAACAAGCTCTTCGGGCTTGGTATGACACACTCAAAGACTTCCTGAAGAGAAAAGGCTTCAAATCTGGTTCCCTTGACCCCACTCTCTTCACGAAGACATATGATGGTGAACTGTTTGTGTGCCAAATATATGTGGATGACATTATCTTCAGCTGCACCAATCAGAAATAAAGTGAAGAATTTGGATATATGATGCAAGAGCAATATCAGATGTCCATGATGGGTGAGCTGAAGTTCTTCCTTGGTCTTCAAATACGTCAGCAATGCAACGGCATCTTTATATCTCAAGAGAAGTATCTCAAAGATTGCCTGAAGAAGTTTGGTATGCAAGACTGCAAAGGCTTCATGACGCCAATGCCAGCCAAACATCATCTAGGTCCTGACGACAATTGTAAAGAGTTCGATCAAAAGGTATACCGCTCCATGATTGGTTCTTTACTTTATCTATGTGCATCTAGGCCAGATATTATGCTTAGTGTTTGCATGTGTGCTCGATTCCAAGCAGCACCAAAGGAATCGCATCACTTAGCTGTGAAGCGAATTCTTCTATATTTGGCTTACACCCCAACTCTAGGATTATGGTATCCAAAGGGCTCAGAGTTTGATCTGGTTGGATTCTCGGATGCTGATTATGCTGGTGACAAGGTGGATCGCAAGTCTACATCAGGCACATGTCATTTTCTGGGATGATCACTTGTATGTTGGTCTTCAAAGAAGCAGAACTGTGTATCTCTCTCCACTGCGGAATCTGAATACATTACTGCTGGATCTTGCTGTGCTCAACTTCTGTGGATGAAGCAAACACTCAAAGACTATGGCATTCATCTGAAGCAAGTGCCACTCTACTGCGACAACGAAAGCGCCATCAAGATTGCCAACAACCCAGTTCAGCACTCGAAGACAAAGCACATTGAAATTCGTCATCACTTTCTCAGAGATCATGTTGTGAAGCAAGATATCGATATCATACACGTCAACACTGAAGAGCAATTGGCAGATATCTTCACCAAGCCCTTGGATGAGAAGAGATTTTGCAAGTTACGGTGTGAGCTAAATATCTTGGAATCCTCAAATGTCCTGTGATCAGGCACACATCCTAACACTTATGCATATTGATGACTTAGATGTGCAACACACGAAGTAAAGTATATCTTCAATCAATGATAACATACATTATAAGTGTGAATACATTAATGTGGAATTTGACTTCGGAGCGCCACGATAATTGTGCGCCGTGTCTGGGTCTAATACTTCCTATACGATGGGTAACGCCACCACAAAATTCGTATGTTTGAAGTGTTTTACCCATGGTGTTACATTTGCTGTGTCTTCACATTTGGTTTGGCTTCAATCTCAACATGTCTTCATGATTATCTTCATTATGTTGATTATATATATATATACTAGTGTTCTGTCCTCTACAACATTCACTTATAGCTATGTCTTCTTATTGAATCTTTTGAACTAAGTGAATGTGATCGGACCCTAACCTCTCTATGCTTTCTATCTCAAACTCTATCTCTCCAAATCATATGCATTCTATTGAAACTATCGAATGTCTTCTCTACGTCCTTGTCAGCAGAAGATACAGAGACAAACATTAAGTCCATTTTCAATGCTAATTCCTTCACCTGAAACCCGGAGAAGTGGGGACGACCACCCGACAATCCAAGCGTGCGTGGGAACGTGGAACAACCTCCGATATGTTGCATGATGGCCACGTGTTCTTCAGATGTGAATCGCCAGGGGCACCTGTATAATAACACTGTGCCGTCCCTGTCCCTATAAATACACGCCTTACCACAGTCATTATCCTTTCTTCCACTCTCGCACGAACCCTAGTGCCACCGCTAGCCCTCGACGACACTGGCGACGAAGCGCTTAGTTGCCGCGACCTCTCCGACGCTGTCTTCACGCCGGCCACGGACATCGTCTACTCCGTCGTCGCCGTAGGTGTCCTCCGTCACCAAGTTAGGGCACGGACGATCGAACTGCTCGGCCTCCTCTTCCACTCCGTCTAGCAGTTCCTTGTGTGGTAAAAAAACTTCCTTTTTACGGCCCCTTTGATCCTATAGATTCGTCACTTTCTACCACAAGCAATTTCTGTTCACACAAGTTGGATCCACTTCATACTGCATCTCATATTATGCCTGTATGTTCACTTATGCTTCACAAAGTAGTTAGATTCCTCACTTGTACTGATCTGTGGATTCGTACAAATCTGGAACCAACTCCTTATCTATGAGTGAATGTCTTCGCACGATGAGGTCAATGTCTTCTAAACTGATTTATCTTCAAAATATTCTGAGAATGCATATGACCTCTTCCCCTTCCCTCGCACCTTAATGTTGTCACAGGTACATGTCCGTGGGAGAATCGCTTGGTTCTCATAGTCTGCATTCATTTGCAGAATTCTTACATCATCATATAAATTCTCTCGAAGCCAGTTCATGTTTGTCCAGCAAGCGAAAGCCTTTGAAGCCTTTGAACGTATTGAAGCCATTCAGTCTAAAGTTCATGGCTGCAGAGAAATCAGTAAGGAAGGGTGGCAGAAAGCGTCGAGGAGAAACATCAAGAGATCTGCCCGATGACCTCTCAGAACTGTACAAGCCAGATCCTGAAGATGATTACAATCAACGTAAGACACGAATCCAATGGATTCGACGATATTGGGAAGAACAGTGGTTCAAGTAGGGGTGGGCATAAAAACCGACGAACCGAAGACCGAACCGACACCGAAACCGAAAAAACCAAAATTTCGGTTTTTATTGCTATTACAGAAAATTTCGGTTTTTAACTCTGCTAACCGAACTTACTTCGGTTGATTCGGTTTTAGCTTGGTTAACCGAAAAGAATACCGAACATACTTGAGACGCGTGAACGTGCAGCCAAATGAGGGTCTCCCGCATGTGAACATGCAGCCAAAGGAAATCGTGCGGCGTGCTCGTGGCAGCGACAAAGCACATCATGGTCCAAGCAACCAACGTGCATGCAAGGCCCAAGCTGCTATGGGCTTCTTTTTATTTAGCGAGGCTTCTGTTGTTAGTACATGTCACGTACATAAACCAGAAGGAGTCGCTCCAGTCGTTTAGTCCCACCTCGGACGCGCACACAGAAAGGGGTGGCGTGCTAGCCTATATAATAGCATAGTTGGATGAAAGAATCACACTCTGCAGAAGTTCTCGGTATAAACCGAATACCAAACCGAAAAACTGGTTAACCGAACTTTCGGTTAGCTGTTTTGTGTTGTATATTTTGGTTTTCAACTTTGCAAACCGAATTTCCAAAAAAAAACAAATGGTAGAAACTGATTTTTCGGTTTATACCGAATGCCCAGGCCTAGGTTCAAGTACAGGTTTGTGACAAAGGAATATGCTGAGAAGAATGCCATCAAGCGACCATGGGGAGACATCCTATACAGAAATCTTCAACCCAGGTCCAGAGATGAACCCATTGAACAAGGCTTCTATCCCTGCATGGTCCGTGGACCACAGCCTGCGGATGCTGACCCATCGTCACTGCTATGGTGTCATGACGACAATCCGTTCAAGCGCAACTTCCAGTTTGCCCAGAATTCGGCGAAGCAGAATAAGAAGTGATTGGGACTAGAATTCAATCCCGGTCCCTCTGCTCCTCGTGCAGATGGCACCCGCGATGCCGAACCCAATGTCGTCAGTCCGTTCTACAACTTGGTTGGCCTCATCACTCACATCTCTGTTCAAGGTGCCAAAGTGGATCATTCTGATGATGATGCTGACACTGATGAAGCCCCAGCTCCTACTCCAAAGCCACAGAAGCCAAAGCTGCCTAAAGCTTCAAAGCCTACCTCAGCACGAAAAATCTCACGGGCGAAGCCACTGGCTACTGCACCTCCTGAAGACAGTGTGCAGTCTGAAGATCTGTCACGCATCTCCAAGCCCCCGAGAGTCAAGATGCCTCTGCCACATACCAGCCAAGAACTGACTGTTGCTGCTATTGTGCGCAACGATGCCATTGATCTGTCTAGTGATGAAGATCTTGCAGATGACGCTCTTGAGCAACTGATCAAGAGCAAATAAGAAGCAGAAATCTTCAACAATTTGCCTCTCTTTGACGTGGCAATCATCCACGACTTCATCGATGAGTGGTTTGACACGCCCAACCTCAGCTTTGAAGATCTGCAACTTCCCATTGGCCTCAGTGTTGCCTTCCATGGCGTCATTGCTTCAGAGTTAGCTATAGCCCAGCGCATCGTTGAACTGAAACAGAAGATTGACTTTGAGAAAGCTCAGTTCAAGAAGCATATGGCCAAGCTCAGCGTGCAAGAGGTCAAGAACTTCAAGATCATGCCGCACGAGCTCAAAGAAGCCTTTCTCAAGAAGCGTGAAGAAGCTCAAGGTTCTCGTGAGCGCATGAAGAGCCTGGCTGACAAGTGTGTGCAAGCCTACAATGAGGCTGAGAAGCGCAAGGCCCTTGGGCGTCCAGGCATCGACTCCAGGATGGCTGCAAAGCAGAAGAAGAAGAAGAAGCCCGCTATGGCCGAACCCGACGCACCAAGGCAGGAAGCACATGCCATTGTCTTCCCAACCAGCATGACTGGCTCGAAGCCAAAAGCCAGGTCTACCGGTTCAGAACTGAAGAAGACGAGGACTGCTGAGGCTGAAGCCAGAAAGAGGAAACATCCTGAAGCCTCTGCTGCTGCTCCCTCCAAGAAGAAGCGGAAGACCAAGAAGGAACGGGCTGCTCCCACAGGGCCCCTGGTTGTTGAACCTATCTCCATGGTTCGCCCTGCCGCTGAACATCAAGAGCGCCAACTGACTGTCCATGAGCCTGCTTTCACAGAGGCTCATGAAGCTAAAGACATTCCAGCAGCCGATCCCACAGCAGCTGAAGACATTGGTCACCATGACCATGTTGAAGATGATGTAGTTCTTCCTCAGATCGAGCACCAACAGGTATCATCGCCTATGCTTACGCACAGCGAACTCATCAGCATTGGTCGTCCTCTGACGCCAATTGCTCGGGATGCATCATGGGCTGATCACCCACAACAACAAGTCACACCACCCTGGCAAGAAGAATAAGATGACTTTGAGGCCCAACCAACTCCATCTCCAAAGGCGTCGCCAGCGTTACGCAGGCTTCACAAAGGACCAATGTCTCAAGTCTCCGAGTCTGAGGCTAAAACTGCTGAAGACATTCCGGCTGCATCAGCCAATGACACCCAAGAAGAAGAACGTGTCCCTACTCCCCCAACTACTGAAGAAGTTGTTCTCGAGGAGAACGTGTCTGTGCCCGACCCTCCAGCTCATCAAGTGGAGGTAGAAAATCTTGAGGCTGCCACCACCAACACCAATGAAGCCACTGACTCTGTCATGGCTGAGGCAAATGTGGATCCTACACCAACCCAAGAACCAGAAGTCAGCGAAGCCAAAGATGCTACTGCTTCTGTTCCTGCGCCAGCTGCTGGTCCTCAGTTTGACTATCATATTGAGCATGGGCCTCAGGTACAGAAGCCAATGCCAAGGTTGCCCAGGTTTCCAGGTCCTGCATCAGCACCTGGGTCCTTCAATGTCAACGGCTTCAAAGCAGACAACACCTTCTTTAATAGCTCCAAGAACCCCTACTCAAGGGAATGAATATCTTCTGATCGGTTCTAGAGCTATCCGCAGTGAAGCTATTACTTCTGCATTCTGTACAATCAAGGTCGCATCTTCCCACATATGCATCTTGACACCGAAGCAATAGCTGGTCTGCCCTGTTTGGAAGAAGCTCTGGATTACTTCAAAGAGGTTGGATTGTTGCCTGTCGTCATCGACCAAGAGCACTGGAACGAAGAGTTGCTGCTCCAATTTTATGCCACACTTCACATACGTGGTTACAACAGAGATCCGAAGACTTGGGTCCTTGAGTGGATGACAGGAAATGTTCATCACGAAGCCAAAGCCTTTGATATCATTGAGCTCACTGGTCTGCCCACTCCTGGAGATCTCTATGAACCTGGATGTCAACTTCACGGTGAAGCTATGGAGAGCATCTTTTAGAAGCCTGAACCGAACATGAGTCATATGCTTAGTATGATGAAGCCTTTGCCACAAGGCGCTGCATATCCTAAGGAGTTCCTTGTTGAAGACTTGGAGTATTTGCCAAGGACCATCTATAAGGCGAACTCTCTGGCCCATCAAAGGACATTCTCCACATGCAAAGCTGGAAGGTGCAATTAAGACCTTGGTCTTCTATATTCTTCATGGCAAATGCTTCAATGCACAAGACTTCTTCATCCGCCAACTTGCTGCATCAGGATCTGATCTTTTTGGCTTGAAGTTCTACGCTCCATGGATAATGCGGCTGATTAAACTCCACTCAGCTATCTCATATCAGCCATCTGCTCGCAATCATCGGATCTTTCTGCCTGATGTGGATATGTCCGTTGAAGCCATTTATCCAGAGCCTGCCAAGGAACCTCTTAGTCTTCAGAATGTGGAGCATCAAAGTTTCACTCAGAACAATGAAGGAGTTGAAGCAGTCACTCATGTTTATCCTCTGGCTGGTACTACACGTGCACCTCATCGTGCCCTTACTGAAGGCACTATTGCCCAACGACCCAAGAAGCGATCTCGTGTTCTCAATGACTGAGAGCTTCTGGTTTCTCTTCATCAGAAACATGATAGGCATCATGACTGGCTGAAGCGCCAAATGCACAGCCTCTTGGTGGATGTCAACCGCATTCGCAATCTTGCCACCAAGAATGCCTTTGTTGCCCTTGAAACCTGTCGGCGTACATGGAAAGGGCTGACGCTTATGTGTTCTGAGGATGATCTTCAAGAGGATGGCTTCTCTGAATGTTTCAAGTTTGACTCCACACCTCCCCGAAGGACTGTGTTGCGACGAACTCCATCTCTTGAAGACTCTGAGTTCTCTTCCTCTGCGTCAACTGTGAATGCCAGAGTGATCAAGGACGAAGATGATGCCACTTCACCGCCCCCTCCTTCTGCATGCCTCGACACTGCCCCAAGTTCTTATGCACCGATGAACACCACCGACGACCCTGCTGCTTCACCTACTCTTCATGGGAACGAGTAGACGCTCTATGTCCTCAAACCTTTTTGGTCCTCACTGACAAAAGGGGGAGAAGCATATGAGTTTGATAGTCTTCAAGCTGGTCCATATGGGCGGTTACTTTATGTTTTGCCTAGTGTTTACAACTCTCGTTTTGATACCTTTGGTTCTTTGAGTTGTAACACTTAAACTCGATGGTCGTCTGCTACTTATTTGCTATTTTGTGATGCGATGATAAATTCCGCATGTGCGACGATAAATTCCGCACTTAGATCATTTTGCAGACATCCATTTCTCATTATGCATGTCATTATCTTCACAATACTTTTCATGCATGATGAACTGTCATCATAAGTTGAAGAGGATCTCCACAAGTATAACCTGCCATGTGCATTTGCATTCCAAAAGCAAATTACTTATATGCACATCTTCAGGGGGAGCCCTTGCAACTTATGAAGACAATTCCTTATCCTTTACAATTTCACATATTATATTCTCCGTTGAAAACTTCAACTAGTTTGTCATCAATCACCAAAAAGGGGGAGATTGTAAGTGCATCTAGTGCCACCCCTAGTTGGTTTTGGAGTATTGACGACAAACCTAGTTGAGGGACTAATGTGTTTGTGAGAATTGCAGGATAACACAGGTAGAAGTCCCTCATTGATTCGGTTTTCCTACCAGAGATGACCCCTAAAAATGTATGAAGACATTGATGTCAAAGGTGGTATGTGAAGACATTCACATTGAAGACTATGACAAGAGAAGACATCGCATGAAGACTATGGAGCGCGAAGACTTAGATCTTTCGTAGTTCTTTTTCTTCTTTGTTGAGTCATAGGAACCACCGTACTGTTAAGTGGGGTCCAAGAAAACCAGTCAGAATGACTGAAGTGATGCTTAACCAAATCCTATGTCTTCGAGTGAAGACTATGAGAGCGAATCTTGTTCAGAGTTGGACAAGTCAGCCTTGCTTGTAGCCCAAGTAAAGTTGCCGTGTGTGTTTGAAATCTGACCGTTGGAAGACGTGTCAGTTCCTTAGTGACCCAGGGTCATTTCGGACAAATCAGGTCGGGTTGCCTAGTGGCTATAAATAGCCCACCCCCTATAACCATAAACGGTTGGCTGCTCAAAGTTAAAGTACGGCTGTTGTTGTTTGAGAGCAACCCACCTCGAAGCCTTTGAGAGAGAATTCCTTGCGAGGATAAAGTCCTAACCACCCAGAGCCAAAGAGTGTTAGGCATCACTTAAGTCGTCCTGCCTGTGTGATCTGAAGACTTATTACACTTGAGGACTGTGAGTCCTCCAGCCGGTTAGGCGTTGTGTTCTGAGCATCCAAGAGTCATTATGGATCGCCGGTGAATGAAGTCTGTGAAGGTTTGGGAGTCTACCTTGAAGACTTACCAGAGTGATTGGGTGAGGTCTGCGTGACCTTAGCTCAAGGGGAATACGGTGACGACTAAAGGTTCTGAGCTGCGTGTTCAGGACTGGGTGTCCGAGACTGTGTGTCCTCAGGTTTAAATACCTAGCCGCCCTAACCAGACGTACAGTTGTCACAGCAACTGGAACTGGTCCAACAAATCATTGTCTTCAACGAGTCACTGGTTTCATACTTCCCTTCCCTTTACTTCCTGTTGGTCCTTGTGAAGTCATTGCATGATTGCATTATCTTTTGTCTTCACTGAGTGACTACTTGTTCTGATTGGCTTCACAATATCTTCCTACCCGATCCTTACTGCCTAGCTGCTATTAGTCATTGTGCTTTCACTTCTTTGGTTACTTGACTAAGGTTGCCTAGTGTAGTCTACCTTCTGCTGCGTGGTAATAGGTTTACTTCTAATGTTTGTCTTCGAAACTTCCATGTTTTGAAGACTTTCTTAAAAATCGCCTATTCAGCCCCCTCTAGTCGATCACTAGCACTTTCAGGAATACTTGGTTACACCTAGTCCATAGGTTTATGGATGTTCAACTTTCAGACCAGGCGGATAAAATTAGTTGGAAGTTAACCACAAATGGATTATTCCCTGTGAAATCCATGTATTGGACTTAATTGACTCCGGACCATTGTCGAGGTCTTTGCACATATGGAAGATTAAAGTTCCACTCCGCATCAAGATCTTTATGTGGTTCGTCCACAAAGAAGTCATATTGACCAAAGATAATTTGATGAAAAGGAATTAGGTTGGTAACCCCAGGTGCTATTTTTGTGATCAAAACAAAACGATTAAACACCTCTTTCTCGAGTGTCCACTTGCAAAATTGTTATGGCGATCTATTCATATAGCTTTTAACATCCAACCTCCAATGAGCATAAACACGTTATTTGGGACGTGGCTTAATGGAGTAGACATACACATGGCTAAACATATTCGAATAGGGATATGTGCTTTATTATGGGCTATATGGAACACTAGAAATGATATGATTTTTAATGGTACACCATTCACCAATTTTTTGCAGGTTATCTACAGAGCTACAGCTTGGATCTGTATGTGGTCGTTACTCACTCATGTGGACTACAGGGGGCTATGGTTATTGGGTGCAACCGCTGGGAGACGGTAGCACGGGCTATCTTCGACCGATTTGGATGGCGAGTTAATAATAGGCTAGGTGTGTAGGCATCGTAGCCTGTTCTTTATCGCCGGATGTGTCGCTTTATTGCCGGATGTGGCGCTTTGCATACTTATTTTCTCCTTTTTTGCTCGAATTTTGAGCCTACTTGGATGTTAAGACTCTGTTTCGATTTCTAATAATATGGCTGCATGCACAGACTGATGCAGAGGCCGGAGGTATTCCTCCTTTTCCAAAAAAATGAGAAGATAGAACCCCGGGGCCATAGGTTTACTGGTGGCATCTCTCCAAGCATAACAATGTTGTGTTGTGAACAAATTATAATTGGGTAGCGATTAAATTGCAATATTTAAATTTATGACCATGATTATTCATGATATAATATCATATAGGCATTATGTTCGTGAAATGTAGACCGTTATCCAACTGCATCTACAATTAATACTCCACCCCAAGACTGCTAACGAGCATGCATCTCGAAGTATTAAATTCATAATAAACAGAGCACTGCATTGCAATAAGCAAGTTGACATAATGTAGACAATTGAACTATCATCCAATTGTGATAAAGAAACCAACCATCATTTTATCCTACGTGGAAACAACACAATACGTGTCTTGTCCATTTCTGTGATTGAAATATAGATCACCAGAAGATTAGAACCATGTTGGTGCAATATCTGCCTATCTATGTTTTGGAGATTGTTGACAGAAACATTTATGGACTATTTTGTTTGCTAGTGCATACAGAGGGAAATAGTCCATACAGAACCAAAGAGAATGCTGTCTCCGCTGCCAACTTCAAGGAACTTCACCGAAGTATATCTATGTTGCAGACAAGAAAGAGCTACATCCGTTGAAGACATGTAGACGAGAAACTTATTCTCTCATTGGTTTGGCCAAATTAATTCGATTTAGTTTCCGGTCTACAATTTTAGTTTCCGATTTACTTTCTTTGCAATCTTTTACTTTCTGATCTATAAACCAAAAATACCAAAAATATTACTTTACCATTTATCCATCTATATCTGATCTCACTTTGCAAATAATCGTGAAGGAATTGACAACCCCTTTTTTGCGTTGGGTGCAAGTTGGTGTTTGTTTGTGCATGTATTCGGTGGCTTCTCGCGTTGTCTCCTACTGGATTGATACCTTGGTTCTCAAAACCGAGGGAAATACTTACTCTACTTTGATGCATCACCCTTTCCTCTTCAAGGGAAAAACCAACGCAAGCTCAAGAGGTAGCAGGAAGGATTTCCGGCGCCGTTGCCGGGGAGATCTACGCCAAGACAATACATACCAAGTACCCATCATAAACTCTCACCCCTCGCATTATATTATTCGCCATTCGCCTCTCATTTTCCTCTCCCCCACTTCTAAAACGATTTTCGAAAAGATTCGCCTTTTCTTTGCCCCTCTTCTGTTCGTCTTCTTCGTTTGCTCATTTGCCGCCACCATGTCTGAAACTGGGGAGGTTATCGCTGAAAAGGATAGTAGTAAGGATGGGGGAAACATTGATGCTTTTGCTAATTCTGATCCACATGAAGAAACTACTATCTTGCATGCTAAGAAATTCTGTATAGGTAGCGGAAATATTATTGGAAAGGGCGTTATTCGAGATTTCTTTACTTGTGTTGGTGCACTCCCCACTATGGGCGGACCTATCCTCCATAAAACTAGTAGCCTTGCAGACGCTATATCTTTGCTTGTTGTTGAACTTGAAAGACAATTTGTTCACATGCATCCGTCCATACAAAGGATTTTTCTAGAATTTTCTAATATCGATCATTCTTCTGTTAAGTGCACCGCCACTATATTCCCAGCTCATGAATTTAGATTTATTATGAACAAAGCTTGTGAAATTTTTGCTCAGTATAAAGTGGATGGTGGTTGCTGATACGTCTTCGTCGTATCTATAATTTTTGATTGTTCCATGCCAATATTCTACAACTTTCATATACTTTTGGCAACTTTTTGTACTATTTTGGGACTAACATATTGATCCAGTGCCCAGTGCCAGTTCCTGTTTGTTGCATGTTTTTTGTTTCGCAGAATATCCATATCAAACGGAGTCCAAATGGGATAAAAACTGACAGAGATTGTTTTTGGAATATATATGATTTTTGGGAAGAAAAATCCACGCGAGACGATGCCCGAGGGGGCCACGAGGCAGGGGGGAGCGCCCCTGACCCTCGTGGCCACACCGTATGGCAGTTGATGCCCTTCTTTTGCCGCAAGAAAGCTAATATCCGAATAGAGATCGTGTTAAAATTTCAGCCCAATCGGAGTTACGGATCTCCGGGAATATAAGAAACGGTGAAAGGGTAGAATTTGGGAATGCAGAAACAGAGAGAGACAGAGAGACAGATCCAATCTCGGAGGGGCTCTCGCCCCTCCCATGCCAAGGAGGCCAAGGACCAGAGGGGAAAACCTTCTCCCATCTAGGGAGGAGGTCAAGGAAGAAGAAGATGAAGGGGCCCCCTCTCCCCTTCTCTTCCGGCGGCGCCGGAACGCTGCCGTGGCCATCATCATCACCGCAATCTTCACCAACAACTTCACCGCCATCATCACTAACTCCCCCCCTCTATCCAGCGGTGTAACCTATCTCTTACCCGCTGTATTCTCTACTTAATCATGGTGCTCAACACTGTATATTATTTCCCAATGATGTATCGCTTATAGTGGGTTGCGTGAGTGACTGAAACACAAACCCGAGTAAGGAGGTTGTTGCGTATGGGATAAAGAGGACTTGATGCTTTAATGATATGATTGGGTTTTACCTTAATGATCTTTAGTAGTTGCAGATGCTTGCTAGAGTTCCAATCATAAGTGCATATGATCCAAGTAGAGAAAGTATGTTAGATTATGCCTCTCCCTCATATAAAATTGCAATAATGATTACCGGTCTAGTTATCGTTTGCCTAGGGACAAATAACTTTCTCATAACAACAAGCTCTCTACTAAAACTAATTTAGTTGTGTCTTTATCTAAACATCCCCTACTTTTTATTTATGTAATCTTTATTATCTTGCAAACCTATCCAACAACACCTACAATGCACTTCTAGTTTCATACTTATTCTAGGTAAAGCGAACATCAAGCGTGCGTAGAGTTGTATCGATGGTCGATAGAACTTGAGGGAATATTTGTTCTACCTTTAGCTCCTCGTTGGGTTCGACACTCTTACTTATCGAAAACTGTTGCGATCCCCTATACTTGTGGGTTATCAAGACCTTTTTCTGGCGTCGTTTCCGGGGAGCAATAGCGTAGGGGTGAATATTCTCGTGTGTGCTTGTTTGCTTTATCACTAAGTAATTTTTATTTGCTGTTCTTAGTTGTTCTTTATCTTTAGTTATGGATATGGAACACGAAATACAAAAAAATTAGGTGTAGTTTCTGCTCATGGAGATGGGGAACCTCCTAAAACCCTCGATGTTGGTTATGTGAAAGATATTATGTACTACTTTAATAATCCCGAGAAAACCCCATTCAATTATCTAATGGAAGTAACATTGGATCAACGTGAATACTTTAGGGATTACCGCTTGACACAAAAAGGGAAACTATTATGGGATCAAATTCATATATTGAATTGGTATGCTAGGCAACTATGCTTGAGTTATGATTATACTTGTTGCTCTAGGATGAAGGCTCCACACCTTCCCTTTTCATGTGAATTTAATGATAATGAAACCTTGGCTTCTTGTGCTAATGGTATATATGATTACTATGATGTGGAACAAATAGAAGAATTTGTTGCTTTTAAGGGTGCTTATGAAATTGAATCTTTGTTTGAAAAGTATGAAGCTTTTGATGATGATGTTTATAGGCCTGAAAATTTAGCTATCCTGAAATATTGCTATGATAATTATGAATATAATTCCTATATTAATGCGCTTATTGAGAAAGTCTCCACTGTCCTAGAAGAGACTAATATTTTGCAGGAATCTATAGAAGAAGAAGTTGATGAAACTGTGAGCTCATTGGATGAAAAAGATGAGGAGGAGAGCGAAGAACAAAAGGAGGAAGAGCAGATTGATTACCCGTGCCCACCTTCTAATGAGAGTAACTCTTCAACTCATACATTGTTTAATTCCCCTTCATGCTTACCGAAGGATGAATGCTATGATAATTGCTATGATCCCGTTGATTCTTTTGAAATATCCCTTTTTGATGATGCTTGCTATGCTTATGGCCAAGATGCCAATATGAATTATGCTTATGGAGATGAACTTGCTATAGTTCCTTATGTTAAACATGAAATTGTTGCTATTGCACCCACACATGATAGCCCTATTATCTTTTTGAATTCTCCAAACTACACTATATCAGAGAAGTTTGTGCTTATTAAGGATTATATTGATGGGTTGCCTTAAACCGTTGCACATGATGATTTTGATGAATATAATATGCATGTGCTTGCTGCTCCTACTTGCAATTATTATGAGAGAGGAACTATATCTTCACCTCTCTATGTTTCCAACACGATAAAATTGCAAGAAACTGTTTATACTATGCATTGGCCTTTACTATGTGTGCATGAATTGTTCTTTTATGACATGCCGATGCATAGGAATAGAGTTAGACTTTGTTGTTACATGATATATGTTGCTTTGTGCTCACTACTAAATTACAAATCATTGTTAATTAAAATTGGCTTTGATATACCTTGGGATCCGGGTGGATTCATTACTTGAGCACTATATGCCTAGCTTAATGGCTTCAAAGAAACCGCTGCCAGGGAGACAACCCGGAAGTTTTAGAGAGTCATTTATTTCTGTTGAGTGCTTTCATATAGTTTTAAAACAACAAAAATAAAGTGGGGAACCCAAAACTTTTTCAAAAAGGAAAGTGAAAGTGAGAAAGACAAGCATTGTTGAAGTGGGAGAGCTCCTTGAACTTTGTTCATGCTCACGGCAACTTTGTGAATCTTGATTACAGAAAATTTTCAACAAAAATAATTATCCCCTTGTACAATCCCATTGTATTATAAAAATAATGTGCCAAAGGTTTGCCTTTAGGATGTTTACATTTGCTTGATGGTTTGTACGGTGCAGGACAGAAACTTTGGCTGTAGTGCGCGATTTTACATTTTTAGTTGGAACGTCAAACGGTAATGATTCTTTTTGCACTGTATTCCTATACAAATTTTTTATTTTTCATAATTCTGGTAGAATTGTTCAGGTATCAGAAGTATGGTGAATGTTCAGATTGTTACAGACTGTTCTGTTTTAGACAGATTCTGTTTTTGATGCATAGTTTGCTTGTTTTGATGAAACTGTCGATTTATATCAGTGGATTAATCCATGAAAAAGTTATATTACTGTAGACACAATGCAAAAACAAAATATGAATTGGTTTGCAATAGTACTTAGAGTAGTGATTTGCTTTATTATCCTAACGGATCTTACCGAGTTTTCTGTTGAAGTTTTGTGTGGATGAAGTGTTCGATGATCGAGAAGGTCTCGATGTGAGAAGAAGGAAGAGAGGCAAGAGCTCAAGCTTGGGGATGCCCGAGGCACCCCAAGTAAATATTCAAGGAGGCTCAAGCATCTAAGCTTGGGGATGCCCCGAAAGGCATCCCCTCTTTCTTCAACAAGTATCGGTATGTTTTCGGATTCGTGTCGTTCATGCGATATGTGCAATCTTGGAGCGTCTTTTGCATTTGGTTTTCATTTTTATTTTATGCACCATGATGGTATGAGATAGTCCTTGGCTGATTTATAGAATTCTCTATGCACTTCACTTATATCTTCTGAGTATGGCTTTATAGAATGCTTCATGTGCTTCACTTATATCATTTGAAGTTTGGATTGCATGTTTCTCTTTACATAGAAAACCACCATTTGTAGAATGCTCTTTTGCTTCACTTATATTTGTTAGAGCGTGGGCATATCTTTTGTAGAAAGAATTGAACTTTCTTGCTTCACTTATATCTATTTAGAGAGATGACAGGAACTGGTCATTCACATGGTTAGTCATAAAATCCTACATAAAACTTGTAGATCACTGAATATGATATGTTTGATTCCTTGCAATAGTTTTGCGATATAAAGATGGTAATATTAGAGTCATACTAGTGGGTAGTTGTGTATTGTAGAAATACTTGTGTTGAAGTTTGTGATTCCCGTAGCATGCACGTATGGTGAACCGTTATGTGATGAAGTCGGAGCATGATTTATTTATTGAGTGTCTTCCTTATGAGTGGCGGTCGGGGACGAGCGATGGTCTTTTCCTACCAATCTATCCCCCTAGGAGCATGCATGTAGTACTTTGTTTCGACGACTAATAGATTTTTGCAATAAGTATGTGAGTTCTTTATGACTAATATTGAGTCCATGGATTATACGTACTCTCACCCTTCCACCATTGCTAGCCTCTCTAGTACCGCATAACTTTCGCCGGTACCATAAACCCACCATATACCTTCCTCAAAACAGCCACCATACCTACCTATTATGGCATTTCCATAGCCATTCTGAGATATATTTCCGTGCAACTTCCATCATCATCATATACATGACTTGAGCAATCGTTGTCATATTGCTTTGCATGATCGTAAGATAGCTAGCATGATATTTTCATGGCTTATCCGTTTTTTGACATCATTGCTATGCTAGATCATTGCACATCCCGGTACACCGCCGGAGGCATTCATATAGAGTCATATTTTGTTCTAGTATCGAGTTGTAATATTGAGTTGTAAGTAAATAGAAGTGTGATGATCATCATTATTAGAGCATTGTCCCATGTGAGGAAAGGATGATGGAAGATATGATTCCCTCACAAGTTGGGATGAGTATCTGGACTTTACAAAAAAAAGAGGCCAAAGAAGCCCCAAAAAAAGAGGCCAAATAAGCCCACAAAAAACACAAAAAATGAGAGAAAAAGAGAGAAGGGGCAATGTTACTATCCTTTGACCACACTTGTGCTTCAGAATAGCACCATGTACTTCATATAGAGAGTCTCTTGAGTTATCACTTTCATATACTAGTGGGAATTTTCATTATAGAACTTGGCTTGTATATTCCGATGATAGGCTTCCTCAAACTCCCGAGGTCTTCATGAGCAAGCAAGTTGGATGCACACCCACTTAGTTTCAGTTTGAGCTTTCATACACTTATAGCTCTAGTGCATCCGTTGCATGGCAATCCCTACTCACTCACATTGATATCTATTGATGGGCATCTCCATAGCCCATTGATACGCCTAGTTGATTTGAGACTATCTTCTCCTTTTTTGTCTTCTCCACAACCTCCACCATCATATTCTATTCCACCTATAATGCTATATCCATGGCTCATGCTCATGTATTGCGTGAAAGTTGAAAAAGTTTGAGAACATCAAAAGTATGAAACAATTGCTTGGCTCGTCATTGGGGTTGTGCATGATTTGAATATTTTGTGTGGTGAAGATGGAGCATAGACAGACTATATGATTTTGTAGGGATAACTTTCTTTGGCCATGTTATTTTGAAAATACATGATTGCTTTATTAGTAGGATTGAAGTATTATTGTTTTTATATCAAATTATAGACTATTGCTTTGAATCACTCGTATCTTAATATTCATGCCATGATTAGATATGTGATCAAGATTATGCTAGGTAGCATTCCACATCAAAAATTATCTTTTTTATCATTTACCTACTCGAGGACGAGTAGGAATTAAGCTTGGGGATGCTGATACGTCTCCGTCGTATCTATAATTTTTTATTGTTCCATGCCAATATTCTACAATTTTCATATACTTTTGGCAACTTTTTATACTATTTTTGGGACTAACATATTGATCCAGTGCCCAGTGCCAGTTCCAGTTTGTTGCATGTTTTTTGTTTCGCGGAATATCCATATCAAAGGGAGTCCAAACGGGATAAAAACTGATAGAGATTGTTTTTGGAATATATATGATTTTTGGGAAGAAAAATCCACGCGAGACGATGCCTGAGGGGGCCACGAGGCACGAGGGAGCGCCCCTGACCCTCGTGGCCACACCGTATGGCAGTTGATGCCATTCTTTTGCCGCAAGAAAGCTAATATCCGAATAGAGATCGTGTTAAAATTTCAGCCCAATCGGAGTTACGGATCTCCGGGAATATAAGAAACGGTGAAAGGGTAGAATCTGGGAACGCAAAAACAGAGAGAGACAGAGAGACAGATCCAATCTCGGAGGGGCTCTCGCCCCTCCCACGCCATGGAGGCCAAGGACCAGAGGGGAAACCCTTCTCCCATCTAGGGAGGAGGTCAAGGAAGAAGAAGACTAAGGGGCCCCCTCTCCCCTTCTCTTCCGATGGCACCGGAACGCTGCCGTGGCCATCATCCTCACCGCAATCTTCACCAACAACTTGACCGCCATCATCACCAACTCTTCCCCCCTCTATGCAGCGGTGTAACCTCTCTCTTACCCGCTGTAATCTCTACTTAAACATGGTGCTCAACGCTATATATTATTTTCCAATGATGTATGGCTATCCTATGATGTTTGAGTAGATCTGTTTTGTCTTATGGGCTATTTGATGATCAAGATTGGTTTGAGTTGTATGTTTTATTATTGGTGTTGTCCTATGGTGATCTCCATGTCGCGCATGTCGGGATGTGGGGTTCCAGCAAACCCTTAAGGTTCGAACACTGGGGTGCGCGTGAAGTCTTTCCCTCCAATCGATCTACGCTCTAGCTCGCTAAGATCTTGCGGACAAATGTGACGAACTCACAACACAGAAGGACACGGGGTTTATACTGGTTCGGGCCACCGTTGTGGTGTAATACCCTACTCCAGTGTGGTGGTGGTGGATTTCCTCTTGGGCTGATGATGAACCATACAAGGGAAGAACGGCCTCCTGAGGTTGAGGCGTTCTTGAGCTCGGTGAGCTTGTGTGTGGGGGTGGTCTCTCTCCCTCTCTAAAGTGGTGGCTAGTCCTATTTATAGAGGCCCTGGTCCTCTTCCCAAATATCGAGCGGGAAGGGAGCCAAAAATGGCGGGCTAATTTGAAGGGGGACACCTAGTACAAGCTATCCTGACAAAACTAGTCTTCGTGTGCACAAAGTTCTGGTGGTGACGCTGTTCTGGGCTCCACGATGACCTCCGTCTTGCAGTCCATGGTCTTGTTCTTGTTGCACCTAAATGGCAACCTTTGCCTGAGGCCTCGGTACTCCACGGCTGCGCTTTCCCCCTTTGCACCAAAGAGGAAATAAGGACGTTGCGCACGCTGGCGCCCGCCTGGTTTCGATCGTCACGGCTCACGTCATGAGATCTTCGTGAGGTTCGCCTCGCCTTGATATCTCTGCTCGTCGTGATCCTGCCTAGCTAGGCCACTCCATAGGAGGTTCTGCATTGTCCGTGTCGTGAGGCCTGGCCCCTCATTGGGTGCTTTGTTGGTGAAGATGGGTCGTACGGCCTGCTGGCTCAGCCACGCGGCGAGCCGCAGGCAGGCAAGTCTGGGGACCCCCGTTCCCAGAACACCGACAGTAGCCCCCGGGCCCAAGGTGCGCTTGGGCTTGGCTTCGTGGCAAAGTGAAGGGTCAAGTTCGGAGCACCATGGGCCCCAAAAGCCTGCGGCCTTGGTTGACGCATGGCGGTTGATTGGACGTGGGCGTCTCCGCTTCCCCACGCTTCCTCGGCGACTGCACGACTTGAAAAGTCCTTGCGACATGCAAGGGGAAACCATCGTTACTTGCGATCATGGGAGACGCCAGTTGGCCTTCTCTTGCTACAAATGGGGAGGGGGGCGGAGCCCCCGTTGCCCATCTCTTCCTTGCTTGCTTTCTCCTTCTTGCTCCACTGCTTGCTCCCACGGTGCCCATCAGAAGGTTCTCCGCCAAGGAGAAGGGGAAAGCCCCCCGGGATGCCCCGGAGCCACTCCCACCGAAGAAGAGGTCGATCCATCGCTGTTATGAAGCGGCGATGCAGGTGGTGGCGAGGCCTTTGTGCGAGCGGCCTCCACAGGGGTACCCACTACCCCTGTACGCCCAAGACGTAGGCTCGGGAGGACGAAGTGGCGAGCAGCGTCACCCACACAGCATCTGGGGTCACCGCGCCACGGCGACGTAGGCCGTCCACGCCGCGTACTCCTCACGCGAGCTGGTGCTGTGGGCGCCGACGCCTCCGAACTCCTGGATCCGCTTCCCACGGTTCTTCTCCGCCGTGATGCCGTTGAGGGGGCCTCTCGAGTTCTGGCTGCAGCATGCCGATTGTGGCACTCTGGCGATCAGAGCGAAGATCGAAGTTGTCCCCATTGGCAAAATCTTCATGACTCGCGGCTGGGGCGAGATCGCACGGATCTGTCGCACGAGGGGTGCCCTCGCGATCCACTTCGAGTACGACCGCGCCTCCACACTTCTCTTCAAGGTCTTCGACACCGAGGGCCGCCGCCTGGAGTGCTGCTCTGGAGAGGAGCGCGAGGCTGATGCGCGCTTCGCCCGCGACTACTCCAACATCAGCAACCCTTGGGAGTCCAGCAGCTCTTTTGAGCTCTACGAGTCTCCGGAGACGAGCGACGACAGCTACATCCCCTCGAGCTCTTGCCGTGCCCCGGACAAGGTTGCAGCGTCCGGCCACCGCCGCTGGTGATCTGGATGGGGTTGGCGCCGGCCTCCCGTGGCCCACTGTTGATGATGGCGTCCGCCATGGGAGGATGTAGATAGGATCCCCCTTAGCATCAGCTCTTGTGTCCTGCGAAGAATCATGAATCACCCCGTGGGGGCATGCAAGGATCTGCAATGCCTTTGTACCTATTTTCCTTGTTATGAAGATTTGACGAACCCGCGTCCCGTTAAGGCTCGGCCTCCGCTTTCTTTCCTCGTGATAGCTTGTTTCTCTACGCTGACGGGTCCCGGTCCCAAGGTGGCTACAGCCGTCGCTGGTATGCCAGGTCATGATGCCGTGGTCAATGCCAGGAGGTGCGCGACCCGAGGTCCAGTAAGAGCCCCTGAGGCGCAATGCTCAGGAGGCCCCCCTTAGCGCCCAAGCGGCCATGGAAAGGAAAGAAAGGAAGATGACTTGGCCGCAACAAGGTTGCGGCATGGTGTGAGCGACTATTAGGCCCAAATATTTAGCCGATCCAAGGGAGAGACTTATCTTGGTGACTTCGCGGTGATTCCTGATGTTGCGCTAGGGCTGCGTGCCAACTTACGCGACATAGCTAGGCCGGCCCGTACGAGTTTTCCTTCTCCCGAGCTCTTCTTAATGCTCTACGTCCTCAGGTCCCGGCCCTCGAGCGAGCTCAGCCGCCGCTGGTATGCCAGGTCACGATGCCGTGGTCAAGGCCAGGAGGTGAGGGCTGGAGAGCCAGTAAGAGCTCCTGAGTCGTGATGCTCAGGAGCCCCCCCTTTTAACGCGCAAGCGAGTCACACGAGAGAAAAGGAGACTCGCGGTGCCGCCCGCTATCCTTCCCGCGGGGTTCCTGTGAACAGGCATAAAAAGAAGCATTGTTTTCCATTACTGCCGCCTGCCTGCCACCGGTTGGTCCGGATGAAGTGAAGGCACTGAGGGCCTGGCGAGGTGACATGCATGGCGCGTGCCGCGAGCCAGAGCTCGACCACTCAGATTTGTCCGTTGTGGCAGGGACGGACCCATGCACCAGCGCCGTGCCTGTGCAGGGGCCCCGAGGGAGGTGATGATCGAGCTGGTGATAGCAGTTGGCAGGTTAAGCATGAATAGCATATTGTCTGGGATAAATGCAGGAAGGTACATGCCACTGGGTCTGGCCCGAGCGGTGTGGGGATGATGCAGCCAGAGGGGCGCCCACAACGAGGTAAGCTAGAAACATAAGCAAAAGGGATACATGCCACAGGGACGGACCCACGTGGCCTGGGAATAGTGCAGCTGGAGGGGCGCTCCCAGCTTAAATGAACTTGGAAGATGTCACCTGAGTCTATAGACGAAGTGGAGCTAGTGCAGCTGAAGCCACGCGTTGAAGGAATGACTCCTCATGAGCCAACGGGACCGTGAGCCTCGGGAGGCTCTGGGAGCTCAAGAGGTTTCCTAAAGACCGTCGCCATCTCCTCCAGAACGGCGTGGGACCTGGCCTCCTGAGCCGCCAGGACTTGCCGCACACTACGCTGATGGACCGACGCCACGCTCGGCAAGCCGAAGAGCATGCGAACGAAGCTGTGTGGTGGACCCTCACAGCGGCCCCGCGCGTGATGGCCGGAAGCGTTCCTGAGAGGCGGCCCTGTTGAGCCCTGGGATGTCGACACAGGCACGCAGCTCAGTACCCTCGCCTGGGTGGTGAGCCACACTCTGTGAGCGGTTGTTGCCACGCATGGCTCTTGCATCTTGTAGCTCTTGGGTGGTCTTGGTGATGAACTCATGGGTGGTGGGCATTCCTTGCCCATGCTCTCCTGAGGAACATGTGCCGTGAAGCACGCTTCCAAGTGGTGCCCAAGTGCCTCCCTCGTGAGATTGGCAAGGTCTGAGGCCCTCCAGAATAGAGCCCCCGAGCCTTGCCCGAGGACGGCGCCAGGCGCGATTTCCTATGCGGTGGAGGTAGGCGCCCCTAGAGCGGGCGCTGATCCCGACACGGCTCCTGATACGACGCCATCTTCTTAGGGTCCTGCATGGCGTGGTAGCTTCTTTTTGGGGATGGTCTCCTGAGGGCCTTCACTTCTGTTGTCAGGGTTGTTGATTGCCGCGGCTTGGAAGGCACGCTCAAGGGAGCACACCGCATTCCTTTCTTCACATGGGACCGTGATGATCCCCCCGCTTCCTGACATCTTGAGAACGTTGTAGCCGTGGTGAGTGACTGCCATGAACTTGGCCAGGGCTGGATACCCGAGGATGGCATTGTACGGCAGGCGGATGTGCGTGACGTCAAAGTCGATGAGCTTGGTGCGGTAATTCTTGGGCTTCCCGAAGGTGACAGGCAGGTGGACTTGCCCTATTGGTGTGGTGGAACCGCCAGTCACTCCTGAGAAAGGCTTGGTTGGCTGGAGCTGCTCATAGGGCACTTGGAGGTTGTCGAACGTGTCGTCGGATAGGACGTTGAGCCCTGCGTCGCCGTCGATGAGAGTCTTGGTGACTTGCACATTGCTGATGACTAGGGAGCTCATCATAGGGAGTGTGCCAGCGGTGGCTGCGCACTTGAACTGGTCGGCTGAGCTGAAGGTGATGGTGCATTGGGACCACCGGAGCGAGCACGTGGCCTCGAGCTTAGGGAGCGCCGCGTTCACCTCGCGAGCGAACTACTTGAAGATGCGTTGAGAGGCTGGGGCATGAGCACCGCCCAAGAGGCAAGTGACCGCGCGCGGCTCCTGGAAGCCCCCAGCCCCCTCGTCCTGGTGGTGGTCGTCGTTCCTCCTTGGCGGCGGCAACGGGGGAAGACCAGCGTTGCCCTGGGGGCGATCCTCATGATGCGGGTCCCTCCAGGCACCCTCGCGAGATTGGTCCTGCCAGCGGTCCTCACGAGGCCGGTCACGCCACTCCTGGCGCGGGCAACGGTCGTCCCAGCGTCCGCCTCCACGTCCTCCTCCGCGGCCGTAGCCCCGGTCATTGCGCTCGAGGCGTCGGCCGAAGCGTCCTTCCCGAATGGCTCTGAGCTCTTGATAGTCGCTGGTGTTGTGGGTGTTCAGGTTGTTGAAGGCAGAGAATGGGTGGCCTTTCTTGGATGACTCGGGCTGATCTCTGCCTCGCTTGGTGTCGGGCTCTGTTGCAAGCACTACTGCCTCTTTGCGCTTCACGTCCTTGGCCTTGGCCTTGGCCTTCTTTTCCTCCACTCCTGCAGCTGGCAGCTCAAGGAGAGAGAGGCGCCCCTCCTCAGCTCTTGCGCACCTGGTCGCCAGGTTGAACAGCTCCTGAGATGTGTAAAGCTCCTCATGGATAGCCAGCTCTTCCTTCATCTTGACGTCGCAAACGCCATCGTAAAACGTGGAGATGATGGCCTCGTCCGTGACCTTGGGGATCTTGAGGCGGGTGCTGTTGAAGCGCTGGATGTACTTCTGGAGGGTCTCTCCTGGCTGTTGCTTGATGCGGCGTAGGTCGCCCGCGACCGGTGGGCGGTCACGAGTGCCCTGGAAGTTGGCGACGAAGCGGTCACGCATCTCGTCCCAGGAGGAGATCGAGCCGTGATGCAGGTTCAGGAGCCAGGAGCGGGCCCCATCCTTGAGAGCCATGGGAAACCAGTTCGCCATGACTTTTTCATCGCCGCTGGCCGCTTCGATGCTCAACTCATAGAGCTGCAGGAACTCCGCGGGGTCGGTGCTGCCATCATACCGAGGGGGCAGATCTGGATTGAACTTGCCTGGCCAGGCAACGCTACACAGCTCAGGGGTGAACGTGCGGCAGCTTGCCGTGGTTGCAGGGCCCCGCTTCGGAGGCGGAGCTTGGTCTTGGCGAGGTCCGCGCTGTGCCACTGTAGGCGGCACGCGGTCTTGACGAGGTGGCGCGGGGAGTGCTGGTGTAGCTTCTCGTGGCCGCGGGATTTCTTAGCAGCTCCTTTCTTCACGCACGGGCGTCGGGCGCGGCGGATCACGCCGCGGAGGCGCGCGCTTCGGCGCCAAGGCACCGTCTTGGGGTCGAGGCGGTGGAGGCACGCCATGAGCCCCGTCGCCCGCGGTCTGTTGAGGGGGAGGCAGAGAGTGGGATGGCGCCAGAGAGCCCCCTGCGGCATGTACGAGCTCGTCGACACGGTCGAGCCACTCCTCATAGACGTCGTCGACGGGGCGGTAATGCAGGAGCTCGTTCACCGCGATGAGTGCGGCCCGTGACTCCATGGGAGCGCGGTGCGCGTGAGACGAAGAGCCAGCAAGGGTGAGTGATGGAGTAGCGATGCGGCCGTCCTGCCACACCGAAGGATGTTGCGAGGACGCCTGCTGCTCGTTTCCCACCGGGCCGGTGGCAGCGTTGGCGGTGGGGGACTGAGAACGACGAGGCGGCCCGCCGACGGGAGCCGTCTAAGTGACACGGGCGGCGAGGGTGGCCCGACGCTCAGCTCGAGTGTGGCGAGCGTTCGACATGGAGACGACGGAGCGACGAACTGATGGAAGGGAAGCTACGGCGCACCCCTACCTATCGCGTCAAATGTCGGCATGTGGGGTTCCGGTAAACCCTTAAGGTTTGAACACTGGGGTCCGCGTGAAGTCTTTCCCTCCAACCGATCTACGCTCTAGCTCGCTAAGATCTTGCAAACAAACGCGATGAACTCACAACACAGAAGGACACGGGTTTTATACTGGTTCGGGCCACCATTGTGGTGTAATACCCTACTACAGTGCAGTGGTGGTGGATTGCCTCTTGGGCTGATGATGAACCATACAAGGGAAGACCGGCCTCCTGAGGTTGAAGCGTTCTTGAGCTCGGTGAGCTTGTGTGTGGGGGGGGTGGTCTCTCTCCCTCTCTAAAGTGGTGGCTAGTCCGATTTATAGAGGCCCTGGCCCTCTTCCCAAATATCGAGCGGGAAGGGAGCCAACAATGGCAGGCTAATTTGAAGGGTGACATCTAGTACAAGCTATCCTCACAAAAGTAGTCTTCGCTTGCACAAAGTTCTGGTGGTGACGGTGTTTTGGGCTCCACGATGACCTCCGTCTTACAGTCCATGGTCTTGGTCTTGTTGCACCTAAATGGCAACCTTTGCCTGAGGCCTCGGTACTCCGCGGCTACGCTTGCCCCCTTTGCACCAAAGAGGAAATAAGGACGTTGCGCGCGCTGGCGCCCGCCTGGTTTCGATCGTCACGGCTCACGTCACGAGAGCTTCGTGAGGTTCACCTCGCCTTGATATCCCTGCTCCTGATGAGCCTGCCTAGCAAGGCCACTCTAGAGGAGGTCTTGCGTCGTCCGCCTCACGAGGCCTGGCCCCTCACGAGGGTCTTGGGTGCTTTGTTGGTGAAGATGGGTTGTACGGCCTGCTGGCTCAGCCACGCCATGGGCCGCAGGAAGGAAAGTCTGGGGACCTCCGTTCCCAGAATGCCGACAGTGCAAGCGTGAGGGATCCCCGCTGTAGGGTGTTTCAATATGTTCATGATTCACTTATAGTGGGTTGCGTGAGTGACTGAAACACAAACCCGAGTAAGGGGGTTGTTGCGTATGGGATAAAGAGGACTTGATGCTTTAATGCTATGGTTGGGTTTTACCTTAATGATATTTAGTAGTTGCTGATGCTTGCTAGAGTTCCAATCATAAGTGCATATGATCCAAGTAGAGAAAGTATGTTAGCTTGTGCCTCTCCCTCATATAAAATTGCAATAATGATTACTGTTCTAGTTATCGATTGCCTAGGGACAAATAACTTTCTCGTAACAACAAGCTCTCTACTAAAACTAATTTAGTTGTGTCTTTATCTAAACAGCCCCTACTTTTTATTTACGTTATCTTTATTATCTTGAAAACCTATCCAACAACACCTACAAAGTACTTCTAGTTTCATACTTATTCTAGGTAAAGCGAACGTCAAGCGTGCGTAGAGTTGTATCGGTGGTCGATAGAACTTGAGGGAATATTTGTTCTACCTTTAGCTCCTCGTTGGGTTCGACACTCTTACTTATCGAGAACTGTTGCGATCCCCTATACTTGTGGGTTATCAGTCACCCTCCCATAGGGGGAATTCTCTTTAATCAAGAGGATATAATGTATTTACGGTCTTTAGATCATGTTGCTTATAACGAAAATTTAAGAAAGAGGGTTCCTACCAATTTTTTAGTCAATAAGATTTTTGAGCTTAATGATGATTTTGCTATTCAAAACAACATATTGGGTTTCTCTCTTGGACACAAGCTCCTGACTATTTGCCAAAAGAATGGTTATAATGATGAGTTGGTCATACAATATGAAGGGCCGAAGTGGGAACTAGTTCCTCCCAAGATCGATCTTGGGGATTCTTATCCCATTAAATTTATCCCTTTTGATTACTTTTGCTTACCTCAAAGAAAACTTTCTGCTGAACAAAGAGTGTATGAGATAAGTTTTAGAGACTTGCCTTATCATTATTACGATTAGACTTAGATCAATTCGTGTTTTATGCCTAGCTAGGGGCGTTAAACAATAGCGCTTGTTGGGAGGCAAGCCAATTTTATTTTTGTTTTTGCTTTTAGTTTCTGTTCTACAATAAATATTTCATCTAGCATCTGGTTAGATGTGTTTTTATGTTTTAATTAGTGTTTGTGCCAAGTAAGACCATTGGGATAGCTTATAGTGATAGTTGATTTGATCCTGCTGAAAATAGAAAGTTTTGCGCTCAGGAGATTAGTTTTAATTTTTAACAGAAGCGCAATAAAATACTGATTCGTTTTGCAAAGGATTAATAAACAAATTGTCAAGGACTTCCTAATTTCTCAGGATTTTGGTAATTACAGAAGTATTTGAAATATCTAGATTGCTATAAACTGTTCTGTTTTTGACAGATTCTATTTTTCGCGTGTTGTTTGCTTATTTTGATGCATCTATGGCTAGTATCGGGGGGTATGAACCATAGAAAAATTGGAATGCAGTAGATATTACACCAATATAAATAAAGAATAAGTTCACAACAGTAACAAAAGTGGTAATTTATTTTCTTATACTAACAGAGCTTACGAGATTTTCTGTTGAAGTTTTGTGTTGTAAAGTTTTCAAGTTTTGGATAAGGAATTGATGGACTATGGAATAAGGAGTGGCAAGAGCCTAAGCTTGGGGATGCCCAAGGCACCCCAAGGTAATATTTAAGGAGTCCAAACAGCCTAAGGTTGGGTATGCCCCGGGAAGGCATTCCCTCTTTCATCTTCGTCTATCAGTAAATTTACTTGAGGCTATATTTTTATTCACCACATGATATGTGTTTTGCTTTGAGCGTCTTGTATGATTTGAGTCTTTACCTTTTAGTTTGTCACAATCATCCTTGCTGTACACACCTTTTCACATGAATCGTGATTTATTAGAATACTCTATGTGCTTCACTTATATCTTTTGAGCTAGGCAAAATTGCTCTAGTGCTTCATTTATATCTTTTTAGAGCACAATGGTGGTTTTATTTTATAGAAATTGATGAACTCTCGTACTTCACTTATATTATTTTGGGAGTCTTTAGAACATCATGGTAATTTGCTTTGGTTATAAAATTAGTCCTAATATGATAGGCATCCAAGAGGGATATAATAAAAACTTTCATATAGAGTGCATTGAATACTATGAGAAGTTTGATTCCTTATGATTGTTTTGAGATATGAAGATGGTGATATTAGAGTCATGCTAGTAAGTAGTTGTGAATTTGAGAAATACTTGTGTTGAAGTTTGTGAGTCCCGTAGCATGCACGTATGGTGAACCATTATGTGATGAAGTCGGAGCAAGATTTATTTATTGATTGTCTTCCTTATGAGTGGCGGTCGGGGACGAGCGATGGTCTTTTCCTACCAATCTACCTCCCTAGGAGTATGCGCGTAGTACTTTGTTTCGATAACTAACAGATTTTTTCTATAAGTATATGAGTTCTTTATTACTAATGTTGAGTCCATGGATTATACGCACGCTTACCTTTCCACCATTGCTAGCCTCTCTAGTAGCACGCAACCTTCATCGGTACCATAGACCCACCACATTTCCTTCCTCAAAACAGCCACCATACCTACCTATTATGGCATTTCCATAGCCATTCCGAGATACATTGCCATCCAAGTTTCCACCGTTCCATTTACTATGACATGCTCCATCATTGTCATTTTGCTATGCATGATCATGTAGTCGACATTGTATTTGTGGCAAAGCCACCGTTCATAATTCTTTCATACATGTCACTCTTGATTCATTGCACATCCTGGTACACCGCCGGAGGCATTCACATAGAGTCATATTTTTTTCTAAGTATCGAGTTGTAAGTAAATAAAAGTGTGATGATCTACATTATTAGAGCATTGTACCAAGTGAGGAAAGGATGATGGACACTATGATTCCCCCACAAGTTGGGATGAGACTCCGGATGAAAAATTAAAAAATAAAAGAGGCCAAAAAATGAGAGAAGGCCCAACAAAAAATGAGAGAAAAGAGAGAAGGGACAATGTTACTATCCTTTTGCCACACTTATGCTTCAAACTAGCACCGTGATCTTCATGATAGAGAGTCACCTATGATATCACTTTCATATACTAGTGGGAATTTTTCATTATAGAACTTGGCTTGTATATTCCAATGATGGGCTTCCTCAAAATGCCCTAGGTCTTCGTGAGAAAGCGAGTTGGATGCACACCCACTTAGTTTTCTTTCTGAGCTTTCATAAACTTATAGCTCTAGTGCATCCGTTGCATGGCAGTCTCTACTCACTCACATGGATATCTATTAATGTGCATCTCCATAGCCCATTGATACGCCTAGTTGATGTGAGACTATATCCTTGTTTTTGTCTTCTCCACAACAACCATCTATTCCACCTATAGTGCTATATCCATGGCTCATGCTCATGTATTGTGTTAAAGTAGAAAAAGAATGAGAACGTCAAAAGTATGAAACAACTGCTTGGCTTCTCATCGGGGTTGTGCATGATTTGAATATTTTGTGTGATGAAGATGGAGCATAGCCAGACTATATGATTTTGTAGGGAGAAGCTTTCTTTGGCCATGTTATTTTGACAAGACATAATTATTTTGTTAGTATGCTTGAAGTATTATTGTTTTTATTTCAATATTAAATTTGTTTTGAATCTTATGGATCTGAACATTCATGCCACAATAAAGAGAATTCCATGGATAAATATGTTAGGTAGCATTCCACATCAAAAATTCTGTTTTTATCATTTACCTACTCGAGGACGAGCAGGAATTAAGCTTAGGGATGCTTGATACGTCTCCAACGTATCTATAATTTTTGATTGTTACATGCTATTACATTATCTGTTTGGATGTTTTATATGCATTAATATGCTATTTTATATGATTTTTTGGGACTAACCTATTAACCTAGAGCCTAGTGCCAGATTTTGTTTTTTCCTTGTTTTAGAGTTTTGTAGAAAAGGAATACCAAATGGAGTCCAAACGGAATAAAACTTTCACGATGATTTTTCTTGGACCAGTAGACACCCAAGAGACTTGGAGTGCAAGTCAGAAGAGCCAGGAGGCGGCCACAAGGGTGGAGGGCGCGCCCAGGGGGGTAAGGCGCACCCCCGACCTTGTTTGCCCCTCGGTGACCCCCTGACCTAGATCTTCCTCGTATATATGTACTCATATACCCTGAAAACTTCCCGGGGAGCCACAAAACCACTTTTCCACCATCGCAACCTTCTGTACCCGTGAGATCCCATCTAGGGACCTTTTCCAGCATCTTATTGGACGGGGATTCGACCATGGAGGGCTTCTACATCAACACCATTGCCTCTCCGATGAAGCGTGAGTAGTTTACCACAGACCTACGGGTCCATAGATAGTAGCTAGATGGCTTCTTCTCCCTCTTTGATTGACTAGTTGGAAAATAAACCGTAATATTTACTTTCTTGTGAGAAGCCTCTAGTGAATCAAAGAGAGAGAAGAAGCCATCTAGCTACTAGCTATGGACCCGTAGGTCTGTGGTAAGCTACTCACACTTCATCGGAGAGGCAATGGTGTTGATGTATAAGCCCTCCGTGATTGAATCCCCCTCCGACAGGATGCCGGTAAAGGTCCCTAGATGGGATCTCACAGGTACAGAAGATAGCGGCGGTGGAAAAGTGGTTTCGTGGCTCCCTTAGAAGTTTTCAGGGTATATGAGTATATATACGAGGAAGATCTAGGTTAGGGGGTCACCGAGGGGCCCACAAGGTTCGGGGGCGCGCCCTTCCCGCTGGGCGCGCCCTCCACCCTTGTGGCCGCCTCGTGGCTCTTCTGACTTGAACTCCAAATCTCCTGGTGTCTTCTGGTCCAAGAAAAATCAACGCGAAAGTTTTATTTCGTTTGGACTCCGTTTGGTATTCCTTTTCTGTGAAACTCTAAAACAAGGAAAAAACAGAAACTGACACTGGGCTCTAGGTTAATAGGTTAGTCCCAAAAATCATATAAAATAGCATATTAATGCATATAAAACATCCAAAATAGATAATATAATAGCATGGAATAGTCAAAAATTATAGATACGTTGGAGATGTATCACAACGCTTCTCCGAGTGATTTGAGTTTAAGATCCACCAACAGAGAAAATCAAGAGCCCAAACTTAGATAGTGGTTTAGCATCACAGTAGTTTTGAGTTAGAGTTCTTGTACCTATTACTCTTGAGAGCTGCACACTCTCTAAACGGATAGGTTTCCGCTCGAGTGTTGAAGAGTTGTTGTCTTCACCGAGCTAGATCTTCAGCAACCAAGAGTGATTGTCATTCGCGAAGGTCGACCGAAGGTTTGGGGACCGTCGACAAGTATCTACCACGAGTGAAATCAACTGAAGTCTGGTCGGCTTTGAATTGAAGGAGAATAGGGTGAAGAGAGTTTATCTTCCGTGTGAAGTCATAGCCCCTCCAACCAAACGTAGCCCTTTGGCATAATGGTGAACTGGTCTACCAAATTCAACTGTCGCCATGGAGCACCACTCGTTCATTCTACTTTACCGCATTTCATTCAACAGTTTACTTTCTTGCTCTCCTCCGCATTGCCATAGTCAATCCTTGCGGCCAAGTTAGGGCGTTTGGATCTGGAACTAGCCCTTCTACTCCTTTGTTCTTGGGATGTTCTTACCAACGCATATTTCTCTTGATTTATTTCCTTGCGGTAGATCTTTAGGGTTCTCTAAGTCTTGACTGGTACGGTTTGTAGTTTTTCCCTTGTACTATCTATCTTGAATCTAGGGTTCATGAGTACTATTTTGAAAGATTAGATAGTTGTTACTCTGCCTTGGCATGTTGCAATTCTGTCGATGATGTCTTCCAAATATGTATGCCATGGATTCCCTTGCGGCTTCCAAAAAACCTTCTGTTTTCAGTCAAAATTGCTTGTGTGCATGTTTGTGACCCTATCTTGTTTTCCCCTAGTATCTACTCATTTTTCTCAGGTTGTACGTGGCACAAAGCTCAAAAGAGCAGTCTGGTTCTGGATGTGAAATGCCACAGTTGCCTCCCTTGTCTAAACATCAGAGGTTGATTGGTGGAGGAAAACAATCCAAGCCACCCAAAATACTGAATAAGAAGTCTGAGTCTGAATTCAAAGAAGAGGAAGATGCTATTCCCTCGGCTCACAGTCAGCCCGAGGATGAACACGTCACCAATGCAATGACTCTATTTTCTGATGGACGTCCCAAGAAGGGTGGTCATGGCAGAGAGAGGAATACAACAACAGAAATGTCTGACCCGAAAGCTATAAAACTCCACCTGGAGTTGAAACAACTACTAAGAGAAACATCAGACTACAAAGGATTCGCCGCCACTGGGCGAAGAAATGGTTTAACCATGAGAATGTTCGAAGGAAATATCAAATCTTATTTTCATTCATTCCGCCTTGGAATGATTGTATTGTGGAAAATTTCCTCGACCCGAACGATCAAAAAGTAAGGCTGACTCCAACTAAAGATGCTCATCCTGACTTCCTGAAGACAATTACTGGTTTTCCCAAAGAAGTGGAAAAGAGAACAAAAGCCAAGTCCAAGCGTGAAGCCAGAGCAGCGAAGAAGAATCAAATTGAACAGAAAAACATCAAGCTGACCCAGCAAGACGTACAAGAGAAAAAGGAACGTGCCTCTGCCCAAAAAGAAAGGAAGGCAAGGAAGTCAATTTCCCCTCGAGCTTCCCGAAACAAATCTATTGCTAGAAAAACCTAGAAGGCAACTTCTTCCTTGTCCGATGAGTCATCCGATGAAGATGTTCTCGATGAAATACCAATGTATGATCAGCGAGCTCTTCTTAACAAGCCATATCAAACTTCCTCACCAGCAAAAGTTTCACCCCCACTGAGGATGTCACCAAGGCTCGCACCTGCACCGGTCTCTGATAAACCTTCGGGTTCTACCGCCCCATCTACAAAGAGAAAGCTGTTTCTCGAAGAGAAAGTTGTTGCTTCTATTAAGAAAGCTAAAACCAGTGTTCCTGCTTCCATAGAGGAACAGAGATATGACTTTGGTCTCAAGATTGATGTCATCGAAAGTGTTGCCTATGATGCAAAATCATTTGATTTGAGAAGTTTCGGCCTTCCTGAAGATGTTACCAAGCTGGTAACAAAACATTTTGCTGGTCTGGAGAAAATTACCAAGAGGCTAAATCAAGATGTCGAGGACAAGAAAAACATCGACCAAATGAGATGGGATGCCATCACTGAATCTGAAAGGAAGGAGTTGAACAAGGAAATTGTCGAAATCACAAAAGCTCTCAGTGTGATGAGGAATGATAAAATTGACTGGCATACACGGCTGAAAATGGAGTTTCTCAGATGTGTGACCGAAGGAATGATGAGATTGACCGTCGGACAATTCTTGCTCAACGAAGAATAAAAGAAGAAAAGCGTCAGAAGGCAAAGGCAAGAGCCAGCAAACCGAAGGCAATCAAAGATCGCCATATTCAAAATGTTGCGACTGATGCTCCTGTTGACTCAATTGCTCCTCTGCAACAGATACCACCGTCCCCTCCTCACGAGGATAATCCCATGCAACAAGTTGTGCCTGCGGTGGTTATCATTCCTACCTCAATTACTCAAGAGACTGATGGTGTTGACATCTTTCTGAACAACCCTGATGAAGGAAATGCCCGGCCCGAGCAACAAGCCCTAGAAGAGAAAATTGATGAAGAGATTGAGTTTGACAAGGAAGTTTCATCGCCTCTGAGGGAAATGCAAGTTGAGCCCTCCGGATCCAGCAAGGAGGAGAATGATAAGGTTGAGGGGGAGCTAAATGCTTCCAGAGGAAATACTGCCACGATCACCTCATATGGTGCCCCTACCTAGATGGAGGTTGATCCTACTCCTGCTTCTACTGATTCGTAGCCAGAACAAGAAGAAAAGAAATCTGAAGAGCCCATGGCTCATGAACAAGTTGTACCACCTGTTATGCCCCAGGAAACCGAAAAGATGCTATTGTGACCCAAGTGTCCAAAGAGGTTGCTGTGCCTCCCTCTATTGAAAATGCACGGAAAGAAAAGGCCCTAGTGCCTTTTAGTCAGAAAGCTGCTGAAGGAGTTCCAGCGAAAGAAAATGAAGGTTAGACTAGTGCTTAATGCCATCTGCTCCACAGAAGATGAAAAGGACCCTTGCTCCACTCAACCCCATTGATGAAAATATGCCAGCACCTGATGATTCTCGGTCCATAGAAATAAGCGATGAAGAAAATCTAAAAAATCCTCAGGAACCATTTCCCCTGTTCTCTACTGAATATGGCACAAATGGTCCTGCATTCAATGAGCAGCTTCATCTTTTTAAAGCTAGCTTTCTTTGGAACCAGCCCATATGAAAGGGAGAGAACTTCACTATCACCCATATTTTGTTCTTCGTGCTGCAGGAGATATCTTTCGATCTGATGAGTTAGCATTACTTGCTTCACAAGCAATGTTACCATTGTGCTCAAAATCCGACTGTTAGACTCGTGTCTTTCGGCCATTGGCTGCCTTTGATGTCCAATTTGGTCATTTCCCATTAGGGAAGGCTACGGCTATAAATAGCCACCCCGCTCCAACAATGTCCGTTGGCTGATTCACTTGAGATTTCTGAGAAGATTGATTTGAGCAACCCCTCTCCGAGTGATTTGAGTTTAAGATCCATCAAGAGAAAAATTCAAGAGCCCAATCTTAGACAATGGTTTAGCATCACAGTAGTTCTGAGTTAGAGTTCTTGTACCTATTACTCTTGAAAGCTGCACACTCTCTAGACAGATAGGTTTCCGCTCGAGTGTTGAAGAGTTGTTGTCTTCACCGAGCTAGATCTTCAGCAACCAAGAGTGATTGTGGTCCGCGAAGGTCGACCGAAGGTTTGGAGATCACCGACAAGTATCTACAATGAGCTAAATCAACTGAAGTCTGATCAGCTTCTAGTTGAAGGAGAATAGGGTTAAGAGAGTTTATCTTCCGTGTTAAGTCATAGGCCCTCCAACCAGACGTAGCCCTTTGGTAGAAGGGTGAATTGGTCTACCAAAATCAACTCTCGCCATCGGGCAGCACTGGTTCGTTCTACTTTACTACATTTCATTCAGTAGTTTACTTTCATGCTCTTTGTTGACAGTTTGTCCGATCAGTAACACATGTTGTTTCATTCCTTTGCATCGATCATCTCTGTTGCTCACTTCAGATATCATTGTGTTCACCCTATTGCATTCTCATCACTGTCTTCTGTTGGGGAATGCTATAATTTCAAAAAAATTCCTACGCACACACAAGGTCATGGTGATGCATAGAAATGAGAGGGGAGAGTATTGTCTACGTACCCTCATAGACCGTAAGCGGAAGCATTATGACAACGCGGTTGATGTAGTCGTACGTCTTCACGATTGACCGACCCTAGTACCGAAAGTACGGACCTCCGCGATCTGCACACGTTCGGCTCAGTGACGTCCCACGAACTCACGATCCAGCAGAGTGTCGAGGGAGAGCTTCATCAGCACGACGGCGTGATGACGGTGATGATGATGCTACCGGAACAGGGCTTTGCCTAAGCACCGCTACAATATGACCGAGGTGGATTATGATGGAGGGGGGCACTGCGCACGACTGAGAGATCACTTATCAACTTGTGTGTTTATGGGGTGCCCCTGGCCACGTATATAAAGGATGGAGGGAGGAGGAGGCCGGCCCTCATAGGTCGCGCCCAAAGTGTGGAGTCCTACTAGGACTCTCTAGTCCTGGTAGGATTCTACCTCCTACATGGAATAGGAAAAAGGGAAGGGAGAAGGAGAAGGAAGGAAGGGGTCACCCCCTTTCCCTAGTCCAATTCAGACCAGTCCATGGGGAAGTGGGGCGGCCACCCTTGAGGCCTTTCTCTCCTTTCCCGTATGGCCCATTAAGGCCCAATATGAATTCCCGTTACTCTCCGGTACTCCGAAAAATACCCGAATCACTCAGAACCTTTCCGATGTCCGAATATAGCCTTCCAATATATCGATCTTTATGTCTCGAACATTTCGAGACTCCTCGTCATGTCCCCGATCTCATCCAGGACTCCGAACAAACTTTGGTCATCAAATCACACAACTCATAATACAAATCGTCACAGAACGTTAAGCGTGCGGACCCTATGGGTTCAAGAACTATGTAGACATGACCGAGATACATCTCCGGTCAGTAACCAATAGCGGAACCTGGATGCTCATATTGGCTCCTACATATTCTACGAAGATCTTTATCGGTCAAACTGCATAACAACATACATTGTTCCCTTTGTCATCGGTATGTTACTTGCCCGAGATTCGATCGTCGGTATCTCAATACCCAGTTCAATCTCATTACAGGAAAGTCTCTATACTCGTTCCGTAATGCAACATCATGTAACTAACTCATTAGTCAGATTGCTTGCAAGGCTTATAGTGATGTGCATTACTGAGAGGGCCCAGAGATACCTCTCCGATACACGGAGTGACAAATCCTAATCTTGATCTATGCCAACTCAACAAACACCATCAGAGACACCTGTAGAGCATCTTTATAATCACCCAGTTACGTTGTGACGTTTGATAGCACACAAGGTGTTCCTCCGGTATTCGGGAGTTGCATAATCTCATAGCTAGTTGATGACCCGCAAGTATAGGGGATCTATCGTAGTCCTTTTCATAAGTAAGAGTGTCGAACCCAACAAGGAGCGGAAAGAAATGATAAGCGGTTTCCAGCAAGGTATTCTCTGCAAGTACTGAAATAAGTGGTAACAGATAGTTTTGTGATAGTATCATTTGTAACGACAACAAGTAACAAAAGTAAATAAGGTGCAGCAAGGTGGCCCAATCCTTTTTGTAGCAAAGGACAAGCCTGGACAAACTCTTATATAGAGAAAAGCGCTCCCGAGGACACATGGGAATATCATCAAGCTTGTTTTCATCACGCTCATATGATTTGCATTCGGTACTTTGATAATTTGGTATGTGGGTGGACCAGTGCTTGGGTGCTGCCCTTACTTGGACAAACATCCCACTTATGATTAACCTCTATTGCAAGCATCCGCAACTACAACAAAAGTATTAAGGTAAACCTAACCATAGCATGAAACATATGGATCCAAATCAACCCCTTACGAAGCAACACATAAACTAGGGTTTAAACTTCTGTCACTCTAGCAACCCATCATCTACTTATTACTTCCCAATGCCTTCCTCTAGGCCCAAACAATGGTGAAGTGTCATGTAGTCGACGTTCACATAACACCGCTAGAGGAGAGACAACATACATCTCATCAAAATATTGAACGAATACCAAATTCACATGACTACTAATAGCAAGACTTCTCCCATGTCCTCAGGAACAAACGTAACTACTCACAAATCATAAACATGTTCTTAATCAGAGGGGTATTAATATGCATATATGATCTGAACATATGATCTTCCACCAATTAAACCAACTAGCATCAACTACAAGGAGTAATTAACACTACTAGCAACCTACTAGCACCAATCCCGGACTTGGAGACAAGGATTGGATACAAGAGATGAACTAGGGATTCGAGAGGAGATGGTGTTAATGAAGATGTTGATGGAGATTTCCCTCTCCCGATGAGAGTAGTGTTGGTGATGACGATGGCGATGATTTCCCCCTCCCGGAGGGAAGTTTCCCTGGCAGAACAGCTCTGCCGAAGCCCTAGATTGGTTCCACCAAGGTTCCGCCTCATGGCGGCGGAGTTTCGTTCGAGAAGATGGCTTCCTATTTTTTCGCATCGAAAGACTTCATATAGCAGAAGATGGCCACCGGAGGGCCACCAGGGGCCCATGAGGTAGGGGGCGCGCCCAGGGGGGTAGGGCGCACCCCCCACCCTCGTGGGCAGGGTGTGGCCCCCCTGGTGAACTTCTTCCGCTGAGTATTTTTTATATATTCCGAAAACGTCTTCCATGAAGTTTCAGGACTTTTGGAGCTGTGCAGAATAGGTCTCTAATATTTTCTCCTTTTCCGCCCAGAATCCCAGCTACTGGCATTCTCCCTCTTTATGTAAACCTTGTAAAATAAGAGAGGATATGTATAAGTATTGTGACATAATGTGTAATAATAGCCCATAATGCAATAAATATCGATATAAAAGCATGGTGCAAAATGGACGTATCAACTCCCCCAAGCTTAGACCTCGCTTGTCCTCAAGCGAAAACCGAAATCGAAAAATATGACCACATGTTTAGAGATAGAGGTGTCGATAAAAATAAAATACGAACATGAGGGCATCATGATCATTCTTAGAACAACAACTTATATAATTTTTATCATATGATCTCTTATGCTAGAGTAATAATTCAATCACAATTTCAAGTATGAATCGTAAACTTTGTTGAAAACTAACAAACTATAATCTCAGTCATTGCAGCAATTGCAATTTATCATAACATAGGAAAGAGTCAATGTATAAGAGCTTTTCAGCAAGTCCACATACTCAACTATCATATAATCTTTCACAATTGCTGACACTCACGCAATACTTATGGGTACGGAGGTTTAATCGGACACAGAGAAATATAGGGCTTATAGTTTTGCCTCCCAACGTTTTACCTCAAGGGTAAAGTCAACAATAATAGTTCATGAAAACTCACATCCAATTAGCCATATGTACCAGGATCTTTCCAACATACCTTTGCTTGCCAAAGGATAAAATGTAAAAAGGAAGGGTGAAGATCACCATGACTCTTATGCAAGGTAGGAGATAAAAATAAAAGATAGGCCCTTCGCAGAGGGAAGCAGAGGTTGTCATGTGCTTTTATGTTTGGATGCACAAAATCTTAATGCGAAAGAACGTCACTTTATATTGCCACTTGTGATATGGACCTTTATTATGCAGTTTGTCGCTTTTATTTCTTCAATATCACGCGATCGTATAAAGCTTATTTTCTCCCACACTAATAAGTCATACATATTTAGAGAGCAATTTTTATTTGTTGCACCGATGACAACTTACTTGGAGGATCTTACTCAATGCATAGGTAGGTATGGTGGACTCTTATGGCAAAACTGGTTTTAGGGTATTTGAAAGCACAAGTAGTATCTCTACTTGGTGCAATGAATTTGGTTAGCATGAGGGGGAAAGGCAAGCTCAACCATGTTGGATGATCCATGACAATATAATTTATCTCAGATGTAAGAAAACATAACCCATTACGTTGTCTTCCTTGTCCAACGTCAACTCTGTAGCATGTCATATTTTAATGAGTGCTCACAATCATAAAAGATGTCCAAGATAGTATATTTATATGTACTTCCTATTAATTGCAACAATGACCAAAACTATGTTTGTCAACTCTCAACAACTTTTATTCATCATACTCTTTTTATGTGAGCTCATTACTATCCATAAGATCCATATGATCTATTTGTGTCCTTTTTATTATTTCTCTTTTCTTTTATTCACTTAGGATCATGGCAAAATAATCAAGCCCTTGACTCAACACTAATCTTTATTATATATAGCTCACGGACTCGATTACATAGAAGGATCAGAAAGCAAAACTCACAACTAGATCATACTAAAAGCTTTTATTCTACTAGATCAAGATATTATCAAAAGGATCAAACTAAGAAAAACGGTAAAGATAAAAGTGATGGTGATACGATACCGGGGCACTCCCCCAAGCTTGGCAGTTGCCAAGGGGAGTGCCCATACCCATGTGATTATGTCTCCCTTTTCGGGGATGGTGATGTGATATTCTTGGCGATGATGCCCCTCAGGATACAATTCTCCTCCTCAAGCTTATTGATTTGCTGCTTGAGGTCCATTATGTCCTTTCGGAGTTTTCCTGTAACAGCCAAAGCTCCCTGCACCCAAGGGTGCTGCATAGCTGCGGGAGAACCAGTGACACTCTTTTTCATATTCTCATAAGAAAGAAATCTAACATTGGAAGGGATAACCGAGTTTGGACGAGCCGAGCTCTGCAGTTCTCCCATTGTGAATCCAGCTCAGAAGCGGGAAGTGACTTCTTGATCTTCTTCCATGGCATCTATCCTCTTCAAATCAGCCTCCATCTCTTCCTCCGTTGTTGGCCCAAAGAGGTCAACATTGTTGTTTGTCATTGATCTCGGTGTCGAATGAGACACCCGGCTCTCCCCGACTAACTCTTGCGAAGACACCTTGCTCTAATCTGCAGCAGCAACAACTCGAAACACAAACAGAGGATAATTGTGTGATACGGGAGTCAAAACCCCCGGGAGATTATATAATGAATTTTTACCGACCAAAATACGTATTGTGCAAGAAAACGGAGTCCGGAGAGCGCACGAGGTGCCCACAAGGTAGGGGGCGCACCCAGGGGGGTAGGGCGCGCCCTCCACCCTCGTGGAGGCCTCGTGTCCTTCCCGGACCGCTTCTTATTTTTCTATTTTTCTAAATATTCCAAAACGAAGAAATATTGCCTAAAAAACTGTTTTGGAGTCGGTTTACTTACTGTACCACGTACCTATTCCTTTTCGGAGTCTAAAATATTCTGGAAAGTGTCCCTTATGTATTCCTCCGGGGTTACGGTTTCAATAACGTTAGTTTCAACATTTATGGGATTACCTGAGATATAATGTTTGATTCTTTGACCGTTCACCACCCTTGGATTTGTGCCTTCGAAGTTGTTGATATTTATAGCACCGGAACGATATACCTCCTCGATGACGTAAGGACCTTCCCGTTTAGAGAGGAGTTTTCCTGCAAAAGATCTTAAACGAGAGTTGTATAACAACACATAATCACCTACATTAAACTCACGTTTTTGTATCCTTTTGTCATGCCATCTTTTAACCTTTTCTTAAAACAGTTTGGCATTCTCATAAGCCTGGGCTCTCCATTCATCAAGTGAGCTAATGTCAAAAAGCCTCTTCTCACCGGCTAGTTTGAAATCATAATTGAGCTCTTTAATGGCCCAATATGCCTTATGTTCTAGTTCAAGAGGTAAATGACATGCCTTTCCATAAACCATTTTATACGGAGACATACCCATAGGATTTTTGTATGCAGTTCTATAGGCCCATAATGCATCATCAAGTTTCTTGGACCAATTCTTACTAGATCTAATAACAGTCTTTTGCAAAATTAATTTAAGCTCTCTATTGCTCAGTTCTACTTGACCACTAGACTGTGGGTGATAAGGAGATGCAATTCTATGATTAACATCATACTTAGCAAGCATTTTATGAAAGGCACCATGAATAAAATGTGAACCACCATTAGTCATTAAGTATCTAGGGACTCCAAACCTCGAAAAAATAACTTCTTTAAGCATCTTAATAGAGGTGTTATGATCAACACTACCAGTTGGAATAGCTTCTACCCACTTAGTAACGTAATCAACAGCAACTAAAATATGTATATACCCATTAGAGGAAGGAAAAGGTCCCATATAATCAAAGCCCCAAACATCAAATGGTTCAATGACAAGTGAATAATTCATAGGCATTTCTTGACGTCTACTAATGTTACCAATTCTTTGGCATTCATTACAAGACAAGACAAATTTACGGGCAGCCTTGAAGAGAGTAGGCCAATAAAAACCAGATTGCAATACCTTATGTGCAGTTTTCTCTCCAGCATGGTGTCCTCCATAAGCCTCGGAGTGACACTTGTGTAGGATATGTTCCTGTTCATGCTCAGGTACACAACGTCTAATAACACCATCTACTCCTTTATAAAGATGTGGGTCATCCTAGAAGTAATGTCTTAAATCATAGAAGAACTTTTTCTTTTGCTGGTATGTGAAACTAGGTGGTATAAACTTAGCAACAATATAATTAGCATAATCTGCATACCATGGAGCAGTACGAGAAGCATTTATCACAGCTAATTGTTCATCAGGAAATCTATCATCAATAGGTAGTGGGTCATCAAGAACATTTTTCTAAATATTCCAAAACAGAGAAATATTGCCTTAAAAATTGTTTTGGAGTCGGTTTACTTACCGTACCACATACCTATTCCTTTTCGGAGTCTGAAACTATCCGGAAAGTGTCCCTTATGTATTCCTCCGGGGATACGGTTTCAATAACATTGGTTTCAACATTTATGGGATTACCTGAGATATAACGTTTGATTCTTTGACAGTTCACCACCTTCGGATTTGTGCCTTCGAAGTTGTTGATTTTTATGGCACCGGAACGATAGACCTCCTCGATAACGTAAGGACCTTTCCATTTAGAGAGAAGTTTTCCTGCAAAAAATCTTAAACTAGAGTTGTATAGCAATACATAATCACCTATATTGAACTCACGCTTTTGTATTATTTTATCATGCCATCTTTTAACTTTTTCTTTAACAACTTGGCATTTTCGTAGGCTTGGGTTCTCCATTCATCGAGTGAGCTAATATCAAATAACCTCTTCTCACCGGCAAGTTTAAAATCATAATTGAGCTCTTTAATAGCCCAATATGCCTTGTGTTCTAGTTCGAGAGGTAAGTGACATGCTTTTCCATAAACCATTTTATACGGAGACATACCCATAGGATTATTATATGCAGTTCTATAGGCCCATAATGCATCATCAAGTTTCTTGGACCAATTCTTTCTAGACCTATTGACAATCTTTTGCAAAATTAATTTGAGCTCTCTATTACTCAATTCTACTTAACCACTAGACTGTGGTGATAAGGAGATGCAATTCTATGATTAACATCATATTTAGCAAGCATTTTATGGAAAGCACCATGAATAAAATGTGATCCACCATCAGTCATTAAATATCTAGGGACTCCAAACCTTGGAAAAATAACTTCTTTAAGCATTTTAATAGAAGTGTTATGATCAGCACTACTAGTTGGAATAGCTTGTACCCACTTAGTACGTAATCAACAGCAACTAAAATATGTGTATAACCATTAGAGGAAGGAAAAGGTCCCATATAGTCAAAGCCCCAAACATCAAATGGTTCAATAATGAGTGAATAGTTCATGGGCATTTCATGACGTCTACTAATATTACCAATTCTTTGACATTCATCACAAGATAAGACAAACTTACGGGCATCCTTGAAGAGAGTAGGCCAATAAAAACCAGATTGCAATACCTTATGTGCAGTCCTATCTCCAGCATGGTGTCCTCCATAAGCTTCGGGGTGACACTTGTGTAGGATCTGTTCCTATTCATGCTCAGGTACACAACGTCTAATAATACCATCTACTACTTTATAAAGATGTGGGTCATCCCAAAAGTAATGCCTCAAATCATAGAAGAACTTTTTCTTTTGCTGGTATGTGAAACTAGGTGGTATAAACTTAGCAACAATGTAATTAGCATAATCAGCATACCATGGATCAGTATGAGAAGCATTTATAACATTTAATTGCTCATCAGGAAAGCTATCATCAATAGGTAGTGGGTCATCAAGCACATTTTCTAACCTAGACAAGTTGTCTACAACGGGGTTCTCAGCTCCCTTTCGATCAACAATATGTAAGTCAAATTCTTGTGGCAAGAGAACCCATCTAATAAGTCTAGGTTTAGCATCTTTCTTTTCCATAAGATATTTAATAGCAGCATGATCAGTGTGAATAGTTACTTTAGAATCAACAATATAAGGTCTGAACTTATCACAAGCAAATACAACTGCTAAGAATTCTTTTTCAGTAGTAGCATAATTTCTCTGAGCATTATCTAGAGTTTTACTAGCATATTGAATAACATTTAGTTTCTTATCAACTCTTTACCCTAGAACAGCACCTACAGCATAATCACTATCATCACACATAATTTCAAAAGGTAAATTCCAATCAGGTGGCTGAACAATAGGTGCAGAGATCAATGTTTTCTTAAGTATTTCAAATGCTTCTACACAATCATAATCAAAGACAAATGGTATATCTTTTTGTAATAAATTAGTCAGAGGCCGAGAAATTTTGGAGAAGTCCTTAATGAACCTCCTATAAAAACCGGCGTGACCAAGGAAACTTCTTATACCTTTGATGTCCTTGGGACATGGCATCCTTTCAATAGGATCAACCTTGGCTTTATCAACTTCAATACCTCTTTCAGAAACTTTATGCCCCAAGACAATACCTTCATTTACCATAAAGTGGCACTTTTCCCAATTCAAGACAAGATTAGTTTCTTCACATCTCTGCAAAACTCGATCAAGGTTGCTTAAGTAATCATCAAAAGAAGATCCATAGATGGAGAAATCATCCATGAAAACCTCACAAATCTTTTCACAAAAGTCAGAGAATATAGCCATCATGCATCTTTGAAAGGTAGCAGGTGCATTACATAAACCAAAAGGCATACATCTATAAGCAAAAGTACCAAAAGGGCAAGTAAAAGTAGTCTTTGATTGATCCTTAGCTGACACAGGTATTTGAGAGAAACCAGAATAACCATCTAGAAAGCAAAAATGTGTATGTTTAGATAATCTTTCTAGCATTTGATCGATAAAAGGTAAGGGGTAATGGTCCTTTTTAGTAGCCTTATTTAATTTGTGGAAATCAATTACCATCCTATAACCTGTAATAATTCTTTGAGGAATAAATTCATCTTTATCATTAGGAATGACAGTAATACCTCCCTTCTTAGGGACACAATGGACAGGACTTACCCACTGACTATCAGCAACGGGATAAATTATACCCGCCTCAAGGAGCTTTAGTATTTACTTTCTTACCACTTATTTCATTTTAGGGTTCAGTCGTCGTTGATGATCACGAACTAGTTTAGCATCTTCTTCCAAATTAATTTTATGTTGACATAGAGTGGGACTAATGCGCTTAAGATCATCAAGAGTATACCCAATAGCAGCACGGTGCTTCTTCAGAGTTTTCAATAATCTCTCTTCCTCATGCTCTGAAAGGTTAGCACTAATAATAACAGGATATATCTTTTTCTCATCAAGATAAGCATATTTAAGAGTATCAGGTAACGGTTTAAGCTCAAACACAGGATCACCCTTGGGTGGAGGAGGATCCCCTAGGATTTCAACAGGCAAATTGTGTTTCATAATAGGTTCCTGTTTAAAGAATACTTCATCTATTTGACTTCTTTCATTCATAAACATATCATTTTCATGATCTAGCAAATATTGTTCTAAAGGATCACTAGGAGGTACGACAATAGAAGGAAGACCAATAATTTCATCCTTACTAGGTAATTCTTCTTCACGGTGTTGTCTACTAAATTTTGAGAAATTAAATTCATGAGTCATATCATCTAAACCGATAGTAACAACATCCCTTTTGCAATCTATGGTAGCATTAACAGTATTTAAGAAAGGTCTACCAAAAATAATGGGACAAAAGCTATCTTGTGGGGAACCAAGAACAAGAAAATCAGCAGGATATTTAGTTTTCCCACACAAGACTTCAACATCTCTAACAATTCCCATTGGTGAAATAGTATCTCTGTTGGCAAGTTTAATTGTGACATCAATATCTTCTATCTCAGTAGGTGCAATATCATGCATAATTTCTTTGTATAAGGCATAAGGTATTGCACTAGCACTAGCACCCATATCACATAAGCCATGATAACAACGATCTCCTATTTTAACAGAAATAACAGGCATGCCTACCATAGGTCTATTTTTATCTTTAGCACAAGGTTTAGCAATTCTAGCAGTCTCATCAAGGAAATGAATAACATGCCCATCAATATTATCAGACAAGAGATCTTTAACAATAGCAATATCAGGTTCAACTTTAATTTGCTCATGAGGTGTATAAGTTTTAATATTGCTTTTAAGAACCACAGTTGAAGGTTTAGCATGATCCTTTATCCTAACAGGGAAAGGTGGTTTCTCAACATAATAAGTAGGAACAATAGGATCATTATAAGTGACAGTCTTTTCTTCAACTTTAATAGGTGTAGCTACTTTTACTTCTATGGGAGGATGATATTTAAACCACTTCTCCTTGGGGAGATCAACATAAGTAGCAAAAGATTCACAGAAAGAAGCTACTATCTCAGAGTCAAGTCCATATTTAGTGCTAAATTTACGGAAAACATCGGTATCCATAAAAGATTTAACACAATCAAACCAAGGTGTCATACCTGACTCCTTACCTTTGTCGAGGTCCCAATCTTCAGAGTTGTGTTTAATTCTTTCCAATAAATCCCATTTGAATTCAATAGTCTTCATCATAAAAGAACCAGCACAAGAAGTATCAAGCATGGTGCGATTGTTATCAGAAAGCCGAGCATAAATTTTTTGAATAATCATTTCTCTTGAGAGCTCATGATTGGGGCATGAATATAACATTGATTTAAGCCTCCCCCAAGCTTGAGCGATGCTTTATCCTTCGCGAGGCCAAAAATTATATATATAATTGCGATCACGATGAACAAGATGCATAGATAAAACTTCTGACGAAATTCCAATTTCAACCATTTGTAATTCCAAGACCCCATACCATGTCGATGCATCTCCCTTTAAAGATAAAGGGAAGACCTTCTTCTTAACAACATCTCTGGGTACACCTGCAAGCTTAAATAATCCACATATATCAGATGCTCATCAGGATGTTTTGTTCCATCTCCTAAAAAAGGATTAGCTAGCAGTTTTTCTATCATACCCGAAGGAATTTCAAAGCAGACATTTTCATTTTCATTTTTAGTAGGTTGAGTAGGTTGAGGAGCAACTCTTTGCTCTACTGGTCGGGGTGAAGATACCCCAAACAAGCCCCTCAGAGGATTACTTTCCATTGTAACAAGTGACAGTAAATCTCAGCACAATATATAAATTTTTCGTTACCAAATTCCACCTACCAGAGGCGCTTCACTCCTCGGCAACAGCGCCAGAAAAGAGTCTTGATGACCCACAAGTATAGGGGATCTATCGTAGTCCTTTCGATAAGTAAGAGTGTCGAACCCAACGAGGAGCAGAAGGAAATGATAAGAGGATTCCAGCAAGGTATTCTCTGCAAGTACTGAAATAAGTGGTAACAGATTGTTTTGTGATAGTATAATTTGTAACGAGAAACAAGTAACAAAAGTAAATAAGGTGCAGCAAGGTGGCCCAATCATTTTTGTAGCAAAGGACAAGCCCGGACAAACTCTTATATAGAGAAAAGCGCTCCCGAGGACACATGGGAATATCATCAAGCTAGTTTTCATCACGTTCATATGATTCGCGTTCGGTACTTTGATAATTTGGTATGTGGGTGGACCGGTGCTTGGGTACTGTGCTTACTTGGGCAAGCATCACACTTATGATTAACCTCTATTGCAATCATCCGCAACTACAACAAAAGTATTAAGGTAAACCTAACCATAGCATGAAACATATGGATCCAAATCAGCCCCTTACGAAGCAACGCATAAACTAGGGTTTAAGCTTCTATCACTCTCGCAACCCATCATCTACTTATTACTTCCCAATGCCTTCCTCTAGGCCCAAACAATGGTGAAGTGTCATGTAGTCGACGTTCACATAACACCACTAGAGGAGAGACAACATACATCTCATCAAAATATCAAACGAATACCAAATTCACATGACTACTAATAGCAAGACTTCTCCCATGTCCTCAGGAACAAACGTAACTACTCACAAAGCATAAACATGCTCATAATCAGAGGGGTATTAATATGCATATAGGATCTGAACATATGATCTTCCACCAATTAAACCAACTAGCGTCAACTACAAGGAGTAATTAACACTACTAGCAACCTACTAGCACCAATCTCGGACTTGGAGAGACAAGAATTGGATACAAGAGATGAACTAGGGTTTTGAGAGGAGATGGTGCTGATTAAGATGTTGATGGAGATTGCCCTCTCCCGATGAGAGGAGCATTGGTGATGACGATGGCGATGATTTCCCCCTCCTGGAGGGAAGTTTCCCCGACAGAGCAGCTCTGCCGGAGCCCTAGATTGGTTCCGCCAAGGTTCCGCCTCGTGGCGGCGGAGTTTCGTTCGAGAAGATGGCTTCCTATTTTTTTCCCATCGAAAGACTTCATATAGTAGAAGATGGCCACCGGAGGGCCACCAGGGGCCCACGAGGTAGGGGGCGCACCCAGGGGGGTAGGGCGCGCCCCCACCCTCGTGGGCAGGGTGTGGCCCCCCTGGTGAACTTCTTCCGCTGAATATTTTTTATATATTCCGAAAACATCTTCCGTGAAGTTTCAGGACTTTTGGAGCTATGCAGAACAGGTCTCTAATATTTGCTCCTTTTCCAGCCTAGAATCCCAGCTGCCGGCATTCTCCCTCTTTATGTAAACCTTGTAAAATAAGAGAGGATAGGTATAAGTATTGTGACATAATGTGTAATAACAGCCCATAATGCAATAAATATCAATATAAAAGCATGATGCAAAATGGACGTATCACTAGTCAGAGGAACATGTATAAGTTATGAAGAAAGCAGTAGCAATAAAACTAAACGATCATTATGCTAAGCTAACGGATGGGTCTTGTCCATCACATCATTCTGTAATGATTTGATCCCGCTCTTCAAATGACAACACATGTCCATGGCTAGGAAACTTAACCATCTTTGATTAACGAGCTAGTCAAGTAGAGGCATACTAGGGACACTCTGTTTGTCTATGTATTCACACATGTACTAAGTTTCCGGTTAATACAATTCTAGCATGAATAATAAACATTTATCATGATATAAGGAAATATAAATAACAACTTTATTATTGCCTTTAGGGCATATTTCCTTCATCTTCACCTTCTCCGTGATATTCCTTAGTACTTCTGCATTAACTTGTTATCATTTTCCTTCGATGTTCATGTCATGTTTTACCTCATGTTACTTCATGTGATAGCTTGTAGCATTACTATCATTGTGATCAAACCTGCGTTATTGCAAGCCCGTGCCATAATTGCTTCCTACGTCGATGGATATGCTCCCCAACATCATGACTGATTGAACTATTTTCCATCGTACGTTAGTTTCGCTGCTGTGTTTGGGATCAGTTCAAAACATTCGAAAGAATTTTTGAATCTCCCATCCCCCCTCTGGTTGATATACTCACGATCCTAACAAACCTACTACTATGCACAACTCTGTCTGAAGAACTACACATCAAACTTGGCCAAAGAAGACAAATAGATCGGAGTGCATACAAAGCTATTCAATTATACAAAAAAAAGAAACTTTAAAATATTCAAGTGATTTCTATGAACAATCCGATCATAAAGTGACAATTCATCGTATCCCAACAAGCACACCACTGATTACATCATAGGGATCCTAATCGTGTGAGGCATATCACGGGAACTTCACGCTAAATCACAAGGGGGAGAAGATGCCATCTAGCTACTGCTATGGACTCTAAGGTCCTAAAGGAACTACTCACACATGATTGATAAAGATGCCTCTGGCAAAGGACCCCCCCTCAGCAGGTGCTGGAACAGACTCCAGATTGGATCTCCTTGGAACATAAACTTGCAGCAGCAGTAAATATCAAAGAAAAATAGTACTAAGGGTTCCGCAAAATATGGGATTTATAGACAGAAAAATAGAGCTAAGGCGGTGCACAGGGGGCCCACACAGCCTTGGGGCACGGGTCAACCCCTGGCCGTGTTGATGGTGTCCTCGATAGGGGGGTGCTAACCACGTCGGCTTCCAGACACGGGTTGGGCCGAGGACACCCAAACAACAAATCAAGGGGCCACATTTCTTAGGCCCCATGAATGGATCAATATGAAATCTTATGAAGACTTGGCGCATACTCCACCAAGGCACGAATGCAATTTTCGGCATGTTTATCTTCAGATGTAACCGAGCTACGGTAACCATAGGTACCCCAGCGTCTATATGAACCAAGGGATGTAGTCCATAGAGGAAAATTCATTCATACATGATATTGAGGTAGATCAACATGTACTCTATACCCCATCCACATTCAATACAAACAAAGTAGGACATAAGGTTTTACCTCTTCGAGAGGGCCTGGACGTGGGTAAACATCGTGTCCCCTCTGTGTCCTCTTACCATCCTGCCAAGGCTACTAGTTCGGGACTGTAAGTGCATCTAGTGCCCCTTAGTGATTTTGGTGTATTGAAGGCTTATAGGTTAAGGGACTAATGAGTTTGTGAGTGTACACAAGTCTATAAGTCTATGAGGAGTTTGATATTTACAGAGAAAGTCGACCTCTAAAACTGAATGTCTTCAACTTAAGACTTTGGCTTTCTGAAGACTTTGAAAGTGAAGAAAAGTGTGTGATCCTGAAGACTTGATATTCATGCGAGGAATATGACGCTCGAAGACTTCTGTTTTCATAGTTTCGTTTTTCTCTTTCTTGAGTCATAGGAAACACCGTACAGTTAAAGGGGGTCGAGGTAAAACTAAGGAAAAATTTCCAAGTGATGCTGATCTCAAAATCCTACACCTACCAATCCTTCGAGTGAAGTCATTGGAAATCTCATACTATTCATTCAATTTCTTCAGTGACAGAGACGAAGATCTTCTGCTCTCTGAGGAATTTTTTCTGACTAAGGAGTTAGGAATTCGCCAGTGTGGATTGCCTAGAAGTGAGGAACATGATAGCCCTGAGGACTTTGATAGTCAAATTTCCGACCGTTGTTGTGCTATGCGCCAGCTGTCCCAAAATATCTGCCCACCTAATAGTCATATCATTGAAAGGCATTTATGTCTTATCATGTCGGGCTGCTCCCTAGCTATAAATAGCTGCCACCCTACAACCACTAGCTGGTTGGCTGCTCCACGAGAAACTGACACTTGTCATTGAGAGCATCCCATCCTCCGAGGACTTTGAGCGAAAATCATCAAGTGAGGAAAAACCCAAAACCCAAAGTGATTGAGCATCACTGAAGAGATTGTTCATGTGTGGAACTGATGCTTGTTACCTTTGAGGACTGTGCATCCTCCAGATGGTTAGGCGTCATGGTCTAGAGCATCCAAGAGGAAATTGTGGATCACCGAGCGACCGAGTCTGTGAAGGTTTAGAAGTCACCTGAAGAGTTACCACGAGTGATTGGGCGAGGTTTGTGTGTCCTTAGCTCAAGGAGAATACGGTGAGGACTGTGTGTCCTGGACTGTGTGTCCTCAGGTTTAAATACCTAGCCGCTCTAACCAGATGTACGACTGTCACAACAGTTGGAACTGGTCTACCAAATCATTGTCTTCACCAATCTAACTGGTTCTATTTCCTCAACCCTTTCATTTGCTCATTACTGTGTTGTTGTACTTGATCGTTACTGTTTGAAGACTTTGACTGAAGACTTTCTCAATTTCCCCAATCCTATTTCTTCAGTTAGTTTGTCTCCAACCTGCTTATCCTGTGTTTACACTTTTAGTACTTTGTGCGTGTTTTCATTTCTTCATGATGACTATGCTACTATACCTGGCCAAACGGGCCAGCCCGGCCCGGCACGGCCCGGCCTGGGTTAAACGGGCCAGGCCCGACCTGGCCAGGCACGTTAAGTACACGGGCCGTGCCGGGCCGGCATGCGTGCTGCCCTCCCAGGCCCAAGCACGACCCCTCACAACATGGGCTAGCATGGCGGCCTATTTGGCACGCTCGCATAGTGACTCCCACTAAAAAAAGTCAATCGAGCCACGTTTCGTACGATTGTGCCGCTCCTCCCGGGCCCTCCCTAACGACTCTTTCGAGCGAGACACTCCTCGGCCACGTGCTCTACTGCCGCTTCACCCGATCTCATGCACTTTTTTTATTCGAGTGAATCCCGATCTCATGCGCTTGTGCCGCTCGTTCCAGTATTAGTCTCTCCTTGCTCTGTGTTACACGTGTCGTGCTGAGCCGGCATGCGTGCCTGGCTAGCCAGCCCAGGCACGGCCCTAGCCGGGCCACGTGACAGGCACGACCCGTTAAGCCACGTGTCGGGCCGGCCCGTGATGCGCCTGGCACGTGGGCTATCGGGCTGGCACGTCTAGGCCGGCCCATTTGGCCAGGTATATGTGCTACTACTCTGTTATCCTTGCATCCGAGTACTTATTCCGCTGCTAAGTAGTTCGTGACTTAGGAATTTCCACAGCCTAAAATTCCTCTGTGACAAATTTGTAAAAATCCCCTATTCACCCCCCTCTAGTCAAAATAACGCACTTTCAATTGGTATCAGAGCAAGGTACTCCCTTGTTCTATGTGATTTTGGTTTAACCGCATGGAGTTTTAGTTGTGTCGACTGTAGGTATGATCAAGGTCTCCGCTGGGTGTCCTACCTTCGATGGGCAGACTAGCCCTACTGGAAGAATAAGATGTGAGTGCATCTTGAGGCAATTGACAACGATCTCTGGTATGTAGTGGAAAATGGTGTTCCCTCTGTCACTCCTGATGTTCCCTCTGTTCCCTCTGTCAAATGGTGTTCCCACTTCGAGCCATCTTCGAGTCATCAGAACTGTAATCTCTGCTATGATGTGAAGAGATTCAAGCAACTTGATTCTCAAGCAAAGAACATCATTTGTGGCCGTCTGAGCAAAGGGCAGTATGGAAAAGTGCTCTGGAGACTGCTAAGCTTATCTAGGATAGGCTGTCCAAGGTCAACGAAGGAGTCTCAATACAGCGTGACTCTCGAGTTGACGTTCTTCGCAATCTCTTCAACCGTTTCAAATGTCTCGACAATGAAAATGTTCAGCAAACCTTCGATCGCCTTACAGACATTTTAAATAAGCTTCAAGCACTTGGTGCCACTGACATCACCGACCATGAGGTGGTGAAGAAATTGCTGAGATCGCTTGATTCCTCATTTGACACTCTGGCACTAATGATACAAGTACGTGGAGATTACAAGTCACTTGATCCCGCTGATATCCTCGAGAGACTAAACACTCATGAGTTCCAACTTGCTGAGAAGAGAGATCTTTATGGACCAAGCTATGGAAGATCACGCGCTGTAAAGGCCAAGGCAGTCTCTGAATCAGAAGATGAGGATTTTGGTAGCAGTCTTGGTGATCCTGAAGAACTGAGCCAGGGGCTAGCAATGCCAGTGAGGAAATTCTAGAAGTTCTCAAGACGTGGTCGCTTTGGAAAGTCATCAAGAGGTGATGACATAAGATCAGATTCCTCATCCCGTGACTATGAGAAAAGAACTTGCCACAAATGCAAGAAACCTGGTTACTACATTCAAGATTGTCCTCAATTGGAGAAGGAATCAAAGAAGAAGAAATACAAGGATTACAGTTCTGATGACTCGAAGAAGAAGAAGAAGAAATCTTCAAAGTCATCATCATCAAAATCCTCGAAGTCTTCATCTCACAAGAAGAGCAGCTCCAGAAAGGCTCGGGCATTTATTGGCAAGGAAATGGACTCTGAAGCTGAATCTGAGGAAAATGAGGAAGATGGGGCATCTAAGGAGTCAGACTCTGGTACGGCGAGCCTAGCCCTCACTACTGCGTTTGTCAGCAAGTCCATCTTCAACTCTGAGGAAAATGACCTCCCAACACTGCTGACGACAGCGATGATGACTACGCTCCCACCTATTCCTTCATGGCAAAAGGTGCAAAGGTACTCAAATATCCCTCTGAATGAAGTGAGGATGAATCTGATGAAAACTTCAAGCCCAACTATTCTAAACTTGCTAAGATTACCGTGAAACAACAAAATGCTTTTGAAAAGGTTCAAAATATGCTAGACAAAAGCGTTGATATGTTGGGTGAAGAAATGGATCACACTAAAACTTTGACTGAAAATCTTTAGAGACTGCAGACTAAGTTTGATAATCTTCAGAGTCATCATGACACTCTCTTATCTGATCATGATAAGCTTTCTTATAAATTTCTTCAAAGAAAGCAAGACATTGAGCAGCTAAGGGCGAGTTATTAAGATCGTCAGAAGGAACGTGATTCATTGCTTGCTCAGCAAATCAGTTCTGCTTAGGTTGAATTCATTCCACCATGTTTGAAATGCATTGAACGTGAATCTGCTAATTCTTCACCTGAAAGTTCAAATGCTTCTATTGCTGCAAATTCTTCAACTGTCTCTGCTATCACAAATTCCTCATCTGAGGATGCTGATAGTATCAGTAACCATGCAGGGCTGAAGGAATTGTATGTGACAGACATGTACAAAAGCCTTCAGGGGCATCAGGCACTTTGTGATGTGCTTAAAAAGCAGATCCTCAACAGGAACCCTAGGAAAGAGGGTATTGCCTTTGAGAGGAAACTCAATGCTGATGGGACCTACTGGAAACCTGAGCAGTATCCCAAAACCTCATGGGTTGCTGCAAAGGGACCTTCAGTTGATCCATCTACCTTATCTGGCTTTACATGTGAATCTTCATATTCTTCTGATGAGTCATTTGACTTCAACTATAAACTGTTCAAAAATCATAATGGTGAAGTATTTGCTAGATATGTTGGCACTAACTACAAGAATGGTCCCTCTATGAAGAAAATTTGGGTTCCCAAAAGGTGCCTTCAAAGTCTTTAGGTGAATGTCATCATGACACCACCTGTGAAGAATAGGAACCCCAGATCAAATTCTTCATATGGATCAAAGTCTTCATATGGATCCAGATCTTCATATGAACATCATTGTGCTAACACTTCTGTTTCGCAGGGAAGATCTAAGGGCTATGAATATGTGTATTCTTCTTCAAATCATTATGTTCATAACTCCCCAAATAATTTCTTTGCTTATTCATATGCTTAATCTAACCCCTCTTATGTGAAACGAAGTGGATTGGCCTCAATGCCACCTTTCTCTCATGGAGCTCGCAGAATAATGAACTCTTTGCCACCCCTCCATATGTGGGTGGTGATACGTCTCCAACGTATCTATAATTTTTGATTGTTCCATGCTATTATATTATCAACCTTGGATGTTTTATATGCATTTATATGCTATTTTATATGATTTTTGGGACTAACATATTAACCTAGAGCCCAGTGCCAGTTTTTGTTTTTTTCCTTGTTTTAGGGTTTCGAAGATAAGGAATATCAAACGGAGTCCAAACAGAATAAAACCTTAGGAAAAGTTATTTTTGGAAAGAAAGCAATACGGGAGACTTGGAGTGCACGTCAGGGGATCAACGAGGAAGCCACGAGGCAGGGGGGCGCGCCCTCCACCCTCGTGGGCCCCTCGTGGCTCCCTTGACGTATTTCTTCTGCCTATATATATATATATATATATCCATATACCCTAAAACGATTGGGAAGCACAATAGATCGGAAGTTCCACCGCCAGAAGCCTCTGTAGCCACCGAAAACCAATCTAGACCGGTTCCGGCACCCTGCCGGAGGGGGAATCCCTCTCCGGTGGGCATCTTCATCATCCTGGTGCTCTCCATGACGAGGAGGGAGTAGTTCTCCCTCGGGGCTGAGGGTATGTACCAGTAGCTATGTGTTTGATCTCTCTCTCTCTCTCTCGTGTTCTTGAGGAGATATGAACTTGATGTATCACGAGCTTTGCTATTATAGTTGGATCCTATGATGTTTCTCCCCCTCTACTCTCTTGTAATGGATTGAGTTTTCCCTTTGAAGTTATCTTATCAGATTGAGTCTTTAATGATTTGAGAACACTTGATGTATGTCTTGTCGTGCGTATCTGTGGTGACAATGGGATATCACATGATTCACTTGATGTATGTTTTGGTGACCAACTTGCGGGTTCCGCCCGTGAACTTATGCGTAGGGGTTGGCACACGTTTTCATATTGACTCTCCGGTAGAAACTTTGGGGCACTCTTTGAGGTCCTATGTGTTGGTTGAATAGATGAATCTGAGATTGTGTGATGCATATCGTATAATCATACCCACTGATACTTGAGGTGACATTGGAGTATCTAGGTGACATTATGGTTTTGATTGATTTGTGTCTTAAGGTGTTATTCTAGTACAAACTCTAGGGTTGTTTGTGACACTTATAGGAATAGCCCAACAGATTGATTGGAAAGAATAACTTTGAGGTGGTTTCGTACCCTACCATAATCTCTTTGTTTGTTCTCCGCTATTAGTGACTTTGGAGTGACTCTTTGTTGCATGTTGAGGGATAGTTATGTGATCCAATTATGTTATTATTGTTAAGAGGACTTGCACTAGTGAAAGTATGAACCCTAGGCCTTGTTTCCTATCATTGCAATACCGTTTACGCTCACTTTTATCATTAGTTACCTTGCTGTTTTTATATTTTCAGATTACAAAAACCTATATCTACTATCCATATACCACTTGTATCACCATCTTTTCGCTGAACTAGTGCACCTATATAATTTACCATTGTATTGGGTGTGTTGGGGACACAAGAGACTCTTTGTTATTTGGTTGCAGGGTTGCTTGAGAGAGACCATCTTCATCCTACGCCTTCTATGGATTGATAAACCTTAGGTAATCCACTTGAGGGAAATTTGCTACTGTCCTATAAACCTCTGCACTTGGAGGCCCAAGAACATCTACAAGAAGAAGGTTGTGTAGTAGACATCAAGCTCTTTTCTGGCGTCGTTGCCGGGGAGGCAAGGAAAGCGACACTAACACCCCGTCAACTAAGCTCTTTTCTGGCATCGTTGTCGGGGAGGTTAGTGCTTGAAGGTATATCTTTATATCTTGCAATCGAATCTTTTTGTTTCTTGTTTTAGCACTAGTTTAGTTTATAAAAGAAAACTACCAAAAAATATGGAATTGAGTTTACCTCATATGCTTCATCTTTTTAATATCTTTCGTGAGTATGATGGAAAGGAAAATTGTGCCAAAGTGTTAGAAGAAGAATGCATTAAAATGTTTGGCACTAAATCTTTGAATGATGACCATGATTGCAATGTTGTTAGTATTAATTCCTTGAATATCCATGATGCTGCTGATATGCAAAGCCACAAGCTTGGGGAAGCTATGTTTGATGAAGATGATATTTTTTGTCCCCCAAGTTTTGATGAGCAAATTTATTATGATGAAAGCATGCCTCCTATTTATGATGATTATATTGATGAAAGTGGATTTGGAGAGGTCATGACTTTATTTTATGATGAATCCACTATTCCGGAAGAGGTTCCAATTGATTATGAGAACAAAGTTGCTATCTATGGTGATTATTGTGATGACTTGTATGCTATAAAGAATAATGATATCCATGAAACTTGTCATCATGATTTTAATTTTCAATCAGATTATGCCTCACATGATAATTATCTTGTTGATTTTGCTCCCACTATTATTCATGAGAAGAATTTTTCTTGTGTGGAGAGTAATAAAATTTCTATGCTTGTAGATCATGAAAAGAATGCTTTAGGTGCTGGTTATATTGTTGAATTCATTCATGATGCTACTGAAAATTATTATGAGGGAGGAATATATGCTTGTAGGAATAGCAATAATATCAAGTTTCCTCTCTATGTGCTTAAAGTTATGAAGTTATGCTTGTTTTACCTTCCTATGCAAGTTGATTATTATTCTCATAAGTTGGTTGCTCACAAAATCCCTATGCATAGGAAGTGGGCTAGGCTTAAATGTGCTAGTCATATTCTTCATGATGCCCCCTTTATGTTTCAATTCTAATCTTTTATTTGAGCATCACTGAAATCATCATGCCTAGCTAGGGGCGTTAAATGATAGCGCCTGTTGGGAGGCAACCCAACTCTATTTTTGTTCCTTGATTTTTGTTCCTGTTTAGTAATAAATTAATCATCTAGACTCTATTTATATGTGTTTTTATGTGTTTAATTAGTGTTTGTGCCAAGTAGAACCTTTGGGAAGACTTGGGTGAAGTCTTTATGTTCATGCTGTAAAAAACAGAAACTTTAGCGCTCACGAGTTTGCTGCCAGTTTTTATTGGAGAGTGATATTTAGTTAATTATTTTTGCAGATGATTAATAGATAAATTCCTAAGGTCCACCAATTTAGTTGAGAATTTTATGAGTTCCAGAAGTGGTCGAAACCTACAGATTACTACAGACTGTTCTGTTTTTGACAGATTCTGTTTTTCGTTTGTTGTTTGCTTATTTTAATGAATCTATGGCTAGTAGAAGAGTTTATAAACCATAGAGAAGTTGGAATACATTAGGTTTAACAACAATATAAATAAAGAATGAGTTCGTTACAGTAACTTGAAGTGGTGTTTTGTTTTGTTTTGCTAACGGAGCTTACGAGTTTTCTGTTAAGTTTTGTGTTGTGAAGTTTCCAAGTTTTGGGTAAAGATTCGATGGATTATGGAATAAGGAGTGGAAAGAGCCTAATCTTGGGGATTCCCAAGGCACCCCAAGGTAATATTCAAGGAAAACCAATATCCTATGCTTGGGGATGCCCCGGAAGGCATCCCCTCTTTCGTCTTCATTCATCGGTAACTTTACTTGGAGCTAAATTTTTATTCGCCACATGGCATGTGTTTTGCTTGGAGCGTCATTTTATTTTCTTTTGTTTTGCTTGATGTTTGAATAAAATACCAAGATCTGAAATTCTTAAATGTTAGAGAGTCTTCACATAGTTGCATAATTATTCGACTTCTCATTGATCTTCACTTATAACTCTCGGAGTAGTTTGTCATTTGCTCTAGTACTTCACTTATATCTTTTTAGAGCACGGGGTGGTTTTATTTTGAAGAAACAGATGAACTCTCGTGCTTCACTTATATTATTTTGAGAGTCTTTAGAACAACATGGTAGTTTACTTTGGTTATGAAACTAGTCCTAATATGATGGGCATCCAAGAGGGATATAACAAAAACTTTCATATAAGTGCATTGAATACTAAGAGAAGTTTGATACTTGATGATTGTTTTGAGATATGGAGATAGTGATATCAAAGTTGTGCTAGTTGAGTAGTTGTGAATTTTAGGAATACTTGTGTTCAAGTTTGCAAGTCCCGTAGCATGCACGTATGGCAAACGTTGTGTAACAAATTTGAAACATGAGGTATTATTTGATTGTTTTCCTTATGAGTGGCGGTCGGGGACGAGCGATGGTCTTTTCCAACCAATGTATCCCCCTAGGAGCATGCGCGTAATGCTTTGTTTTTGACGACTTGTAGATTTTTGCAATAAGTATGTGAGTACTTTATGACTAATGTTGAGTCCATGGATTACACGCAGTCTTACCCTTCCATCATTGCTAGCCTCTTCGGTACCGTGCATTGCCCTTTCTCACATTGAGAGTTGGTGCAAACTTCGCCGGTGCATCCAAACCCCGTGATACGATACGCTCTGTCACACATAAACCTCCTTATATCTTCCTCAAAACAACCACCATACCTACATATTATGGCATTTCCATAGCCATTCCAGGATATATTGCCATGCAACTTTCCACCGTTCCGTTTATTATGACATGCATCATCATTGTCATATTGCTTGGCATGATCATGTAGTTGACATCGTACTTGTGGCAAAGCCACCGTTCATAATTTTTCATACATGTCACACTTGATTCATCGCAATCCCGGTACACCGCAGGAGGCATTCATATAGATTCATATCTTGTTCTAAGTATCGAGTTGTAATTCTTGAGTTGTAAGTAAATACAAGTGTGATGATCATCATTCATAGAGCATTGTCCCAAAAAAAGGAAAAAAAAGAAAGGCCGAAAAAAGACAAATAAAAAATAAATAAAAGGGACAATGCTACTATCCTTTTTTCCACACTTGTGCTTCAAAGTAGCACCATGATCTTCAAGATAGAGAGTCTCTTGTTTTGTCACTTTCATATACTAGTGGGAATTTTTAATTATAGAACTTGGCTTGTATATTCCAACATTGGGCCTCCTCAAGTGCCCTAGGTCTTCCTGAGCAAGCAAGTTGGATGCACACCCACTTAGTTCTTTTGTTGAGCTTTCATACATTTATAGCTCTAGTGCATCCATTGCATGGCAATCCCTACTCCTTGCATTGACATCAATTGATGGGCATCTCCCTAGCCCATTGATTAGCCGCGTCGATGTGAGACTTTCTCCTTTTTGTCTTCTCCACATAACCCCCTCATTATATTCTATTCCACCCATAGTGCTATATCCATGGCTCGTGCTCATGTATTGCGTGAAGGTTTATAAAGTTTGAGACTACTAAGTATGAAACAATTGCTTGGCTTGTCATCGGGGTTGTGCATGATGAGAGCATTCTTGTGTGACGAAAATGGAGCATGACTAAACTATATGATTTTGTAGGGATGAACTTTCTTTGGCCATGTTATTTTGAGAAGACATAATTGCTTAGTTAGTATGCTTGAAGTATTATTGTTTTTATGTCAATATTAAACTTTTGTCTTGAATATTATGGATCTGAATATTCTTGCTACAATAAAGAGAAATACATGATGAATATGTCAGGTAGCATTCCACATCAAAAATTCTGTTTTTATCATTTACCTACTCGAGGACGAGCAGGAATTAATCTTGGGGATGTTGAAACGTCTCCAACGTATCTATAATTTTTGATTGTTCCATGCTATTATATTATCAACCTTGGATGTTTTATATGCATTTATATGCTATTTTATATGATTTTTGGGACTCACCTATTAACCTAGAGCCCAGTGCCAGTTTCTGTTTTTTCCTTGATTTAGGGTTTCTAAGAAAAGGAATATCAAACAGAGTCCAAACGGAATGAAACCTTCGGAAAAGTTATTTTTGGAAAGAAAGAAATACGCGAGACTTGGAGTGCACGTCAGGGTATCAACGAGGAAGCCACGAGGCAGGGGGCGCGCCCACCCCCTAGGCGCGCCCTCCACCCTCGTGGGCCCCTTGTGGCTCCCCTGACGTATTTCTTCTGCCTATATATATATATATATATATATATATATATATATATATATAATTATATCCATATACCCTAAACGACCGGGAAGCACAATAGATCGGGAGTTCCGCCACCAGAAGCCTCTGTAGCCACCAAAAACCAATCTAGACCCGTTCCGGCACCCTGCCGGATGGGGAATCCCTCTCCGGTGGCCATCTTCATCATTTGGGTGCTCTCCAGGACGAGGAGGGAGTAGTTCTCCCTCGGGGCTGAGGGTATGCACTGTACCAGTAGCTATGTGTTTGATCTCTCTCTCTCTCTAGTGTTCTTGAGGTGATACGATCTTGATGTATCGCGAGCTTTGCTATTATAGTTGGATCCTATGATGTTTCTCCTCCTCTACTCTCTTGTAATGGATTGAGTTTTCCCTTTGAAGTTATCTTATCAGATTGAGTCTTTAAAGATTTGAGAACACTTGATGTATGTCTTGCCGTGTGTATCTGTGGTGACAATGGGATATCACGAGATTCACTTGATGTATGTTTTGGTGACCAACTTGCGGGTTCCGCCCATGAACTTATGCATAGGGGTTGGCACACGTTTTCATCTTGACTCTCTGGTAGAAACTTTGGGGCACACTTTGAGGTCCTATGTGTGGGTTGAATAGATGAATCTGAGATTGTGTGATGCATATCGTATAATCATACCCACGGATACTTGAGGTGACATTGGAGTATCTAGGTGACATTAGGGTTTTGGTTGATTTGTGTCTTAAGGTGTTATTCTAGTACAAACTCTAGGGCTGTTTGTGACACTTATAGGAATAGCCCAACAGATTGATTAGAAATAATAACTTTGAGGTGGTTTCGTACCCTACCATAATCTCTTCATTTGTTCTCCGCTATTAGTGACTTTGGAGTGACTCTTTGTTGCATGTTGAGGGAAAGTTATGTGATCCAATTATGTTATTATTGTTGAGAGGACTTGCACTAGTGAAAGTATGAACCCTAGGCCTTGTTTCCTATCATTGCAATACCGTTTACGCTCACTTTAATCATTAGTTACCTTGCTGTTTTTATATTTTCAGATTACAAAAACCTATATCTACTATCCATATACCACTTGTATCACAATCTCTTCGCCGAACTAGTGCACCTATACAATTTACCATTGTATTGGGTGTGTTGGGGACACAAGAGACTCTTTGTTATTTGGTTGCAGGGTTGCTTGAGAGCGACCATCTTCATCCTAGGCCTCCTATGGATTGATAAACCTTATTTCATCCACTTGAGGGAAATTTGCTACTGTCCTACAAACCTCTGCACTTGGAGGCCCAACAACGTCTACAAGAAGAAGGTTGTGTAGTAGACATCAGGTGGTGAAAAAAACTAATCTCTTTTGCAGGGCCAGGTCTCCAGACGAACTTAAACGTCTGAAGAATTTGTCGGAGACCTGAATATGCTTGATAGGACGCAAGCTAATCATGAAGAAATGAATTTTCATTTCTCACGTCCTCATACTGCTATATCTGTTCTATTGCTTGATGAAATTGATCTAATGAATTTGATGTCATATTCTTCACTGATGAAGTATATGAGTCCGTAAGATGCACTAATTCATCTGCATGATGATCAAGCCAAAGCCACTGAGTGGGTCCTCGACAGTGGATGTACAAATCCCATGACTGGTGACAGGAATTTATTGATGGACACTGCTTTATCTCCATCGCATCTGAAGCATATCACCTACGCTGACAAAGGCAAAAGCAAGTCTTCGAAGGCTTTAGGAGAGGAGATTTGTATATTGTTGATTTCTCTACAGGACCACAGCCTGCTACATGTCTACTTGCAAAAGCTTCAGAAGGCTGGCTATGGCATCGACAACTTGGTCATGCTGGCATGAGGAACTTGCACACTCTAGCTAAGAAGAAGCATGTCATTGGCATCGAGGGTGTCAAATTCCTCAAGGACCATCTGCGTGGAGCTTGTGAAGCTGGAAAGATGACCAATGCCAAGCATCCCTCAAAGACCATCATGACTACCACTCATCCATTTGAATTGCTTCACATGGATCTCTTTAGCCCTACTCATTATGCCACATTTACTAATGCTGCATCTTTATATGGCTTTGTCATTGTTGATGACTATTCTCGTTACACATGGGTGCATATCATCACTTACAAAACTGAAGTGCAGGAAGTCTTCAAACGATTTTCCTCAAGGGCTTCAACCAACTTTGGTGTGAAGATCAAGCACATCAGAAGTGAAAATGGAACCGAGTTGAAGAATACTAGTCTTGATGACTATCTTGATGAATTTGGTATTACTCACGAGTTATCTGCTCCTTATACTCCTCAGCAGAATGGTGTCATGGAGCGCAAGAACATGACTCTTGTTGAGATGGCTCGGACTATGCTTGATGAATACAAGACGCCTCCTCGCTTTTGGCCTGAGGCAATTGATATTGCATGCCACATCATCAACAGGGTATATCTTCACAAATTCTTCAGGAATACCTCATATGAACTCCTCACTGACAAGAAACCCAATGTGAGTTATTTCAAAGTCTTCGGTGCTAAATGTTGGATTAGAGATGCTGATCACAATACTAAATTTGCACCAAAAGCACATGAAGGTTTTATGCTTGGTTACGGAAAGGACTCCCACACCTACAGAGTCTTCAACACCTATCACCACAAGGTTGTTGAAACTATAGACGTGTGGTTCGATGAAACTAACGGCTCGCAAAGAGAGCACCTACCTCACGTGCTAGATGAAATACCACCTGAGGAATCCATTAAGTGCAAGGCAACTGAGGATGTCATTCCTATCAAAGAATCTGCTGAAGAAGTCATTCCTGATCATGAAGAACATCATGTTGGTGCACCTAAGGAAAATGACTCTGAAGAAAATGCTGACCCCCTCAACGTCGTCAACCAACTCATCCTCGCGTTGCTAATGAAGTGAAGATTGAGAAAATCATCAACAACATCAAAGCTCTAGGTCCTCTCACACGCTCAAAAGCTTCACATTTGTCTAACTTTTGTGGGCACTTTGCTTTTGTCTCTATCACAGAGACCACCAAAGTAGATGAGGCATTTCTGAAACCTGAGTGGATTCAATCAATGCAAGAGGAATGGCATCAATTCGAGCTCAACAATGTCTTGGAACTTGTCAAGCGACCAGACCCTCGCAAGCACAATATCATCATCACAAAATGGATCTACTGCAACAAGCAAGATTAAAATGGCCTTGTGGTGAGGAATAAGGCACATCTTGTAGCTCAATGCTACACACAGGTTGAAGGAATTGATTTCGATGAAACTTTTGCACCTGTTGCTAGACTTGAGGCTATTCGCATATTGCTTGCTTATGCTAACCATCATAATATCATCTTATATCAAATGTATGTGAAAAGTGCATTCCTCAATGGTAAGCTTGAGGAAGAAGTATATGTAGCTCAGCCCCCAGGTTTTGAAGATCCAAAGCATCCTAACAAAGTCTTCAGACTCAAGAAGGCCCTCTATGACCTCAAGCAGGCCCCTCGGGCGTGGTATGATACTTTGAAGGAATTCCTCATGAAGAAAGGCTTCAAACCCGGCTCACTTGACCCAACTCTTTTCACCAAAACCTATGATGATGAATTATTCATGTGCCAAATCTATGTTGATGATATTATCTTTGGCTGTACTAACCAACGTCACACTGACGAATTTGCCTATATGATGAGTGAGGAATATCAAATGTCTATGATGGGAGAATTGAAATTCTTCTTAGGTCTTCAGATTCATCAACAATGCAACGTCATCTTCATATCTTAGGAGAAATACCTCAAGGATGTGTTGAGGAAATTCGGCATGCAAGATTGCAAAGGCATCAAAATCCCTATGCCCACAAATGGCCATCTATGCACTGATGAAAATGGTATAGACTTCGATCAAAAGGTATACCGCTCCATGATTTGCTCTTTATTGTATCTGTGTGCATCTAGGCCAGACATTATGATTAGTGTTTGCATGTGTGTCCGTTTTCAAGCTACACCGAAGGAATGACACCATAAGGCTGTGAAGCATATTCTTCGATATCTAGCTCACACACCAACGCTTGGATTATGGTATCCTAAGGGCTCAGCTTTTGATCTCATTGGATATTCTGACTCTAACTATGCTAGTGATCGTGTGGACCGCAAGTCAACATCAGGCACATGCCATTTGCTTGAAGAATCTTTGGTATGTTGGTCCTCGAAGAAGCAAAACTGCGTATCACTCTCTACTGTTGAAGCTGAGTACATTGATGTTGGTTCATGCTGTGCTCAATTTCTATGGATGAAGCAAACCCTCTAGGACTACGGCATCAATGTGAAGAGTGTGTCACTCTATTGTGACAATGAGAGTGCCATCAAGATTGCTCATAACCCAGTTCAGCACTCAAAGACAAAGCACATGCAGATTCGTCATCATTTTCTTCGTGATCATTTGTTGAAGGGCGACATCTCTATTGAGCACGTGAAGACTGAAGAACATCTAGCCGATATCTTCATGAAGAACTTGGATGAGAAGAGATTTAGCAAGTTGCGGTGTGAGCTAAATATCTTAAAATCTTCGAATGTCCTTTGAAAAGGACACACATCCTAACACTTATGCAAAATTGATGACTTAGATGTGCAACACACGAAGTAACGTTTTTCTTTAATCAATGAAGACTAACCCTCTAAGTGTGAAGAGATTAACAAAGAATTTGATTCTCATAGCCCTACGACAATTGTACGCGGCGTCTGAAATCATCATTGTTATACGGTGGGTCACGCCACCAACAAAAGTTGAAAATCTTCAATGTGAGTATTTCTTTAGTCTTGAAATTTCTCAGTTGTTCAAATTCTTCAACTTTGCATAATCTTCACTCTTTCCATTCATTGGCTATATATTTATATATATATATATAGAGAGAGAGAGAGAGAGCTTTCAGTCCTCTACAACATTCACTTCTTGCTATTTCTTCAAGTTGATTTTTCTGCTAAGTGAATGTGATCGGACCCTTCCCCCTCTATGCTATACTCAACCCAATCTATTAAAAAATTCTTCATATGCATTCTATTTGAAACCCGTTCAAAATCTTCACTGTGTCCTTATCAGCTGAAGAATTAGTGAACCAAACATTGAAATTTTCATATCTCAATTTTTGGCTTTTGCCGCTCAAATCGTTCCGCATCCCAGGATAAGACTTATCTATTCACCCACAATCTCACATGATCGCCACTGCTCTGTACATGGGTGACACATGTCACTAGGATGAGAAGAGTTAGGGGCATGTTCGTCCAATTTCTTGGGGCGAGCAGTTTTTCACTTCGGCTATAAATACCCCTCACCCTCCTTAGATTTCATTTACCCCACTAGACCTCACTCTCCTCGCTCGAGCTTCTAGACCTAGCGCCGCCGCTACTTCCATCGTTGCCGGTGAGGAAGAGCTTCACTTCCTCGACCTCATCTTCATCGTACTCGTGCCGGCCGTGGAAATCTTCACTCCGCCGCCGCCGTAGCTGTCTTCAGCTGCCAAGTTAGGGCGTAGAAGATCTCGACTGACGAATTTCCAATCTAAAACTCTCTACTCGTCCTGTTCTTCGTCAAGGGTAATTAAAAGTTACTTTTACCGCCCTTGTTGATTCTGACGATTTCCACAAAATCTTCAAAAGGTGTTTATTCTTCACTTCCACACTCCTAAAGACCTCACATGCATCCGTTCTTGATCTGTTTCTCTAAGCAAAGTTTTTCTTCAAGATTCCTCAGTTGTGTATATTTTCCAATCCATACAACTCTGGAACCTAAGTCAAAGAACGCTTATTGAAATTCCTCAAGACACCTATGGTCAAATTCCTCAAACTTGTTATTTTTGCAAAAACTTCTGAGAACGCATGTGACCTCTAAAAATTCTTCGCACCTATACTCTGTTCACAGGTACTCATGTCTGCTGCTAAATCACTAGGTTATCATCAACTTAACTCATTTGCAGCGTTCCTCGAAGACAGATTGCATACCTCTTCGGAGAACTCTGTTGTTCAAATTCCTCAGATAAAGAAAATGGCTGACGGCAAGAAACCTCATAAGGGAGGGAAGAAATTGGAAGTCAACACTCCTTTTGAAATCGCTGACGACATCTATGCAGGGTACTGCACACCCCCCGAGGAAACAAAGAATGAGCGCAAAGTGCGCATTCAGAAGATTGAGAGGAGATGGGCCAGAGAATGGAGGGAATATCGCTATGTCACACCCAAGTACATGAAGAAATTCGCTGTACACCCTCCATGACCAAGACCTCCACTGGCACCTGGCCAAGAAGCTGATCCCTCTAGCATCAGAAGAGGTGAGGAATTTCCCGCTGAATGGGCCAAGCGACAAGCTAAACTGGCCAAAGTGGTCAAAGAGGCCGTGAGGAAATTCAACAAAGACACTGCTGCTGCTGCTGAGGCCTCTGCTAGCAAGCCCAAGAAGGCTATGCCCAAAAGCCTGCTCACAAGCCAAGTGCTTCTTCTTCATTGCCCTCACATGCCAGCTCTTCAAAGCCCACACGGCAAATTCCTCAAGCAGCTCCAATTCCTCCAGCTGCAAAATCTGCAGTTGCTCCTTCAAAGTCCTCAGCACCTGTGCACCTCGCCTCGTGCCAAAGGACCACTGGCATCTCAATTGCCTCAGGAGCCTCGGCAAGTTCCTCGGCTCTCCTTCAGTCTTCAACAGGCCCCACTTTGCTGAAGACTAAGGCCAGTGCTAGATGATCCACTAGACCAAGTCCTCATAAGAAGCAGGTTGGCTTCCATGTTTTGTCTAGTGAAGACGAGGCTGATGATAAAGAATTGGAAGAAATTAGTAGAGACCGACAGAAAGGGCCGCTAGAGACAAAGGCACCAATGTTCCTCTTCTGCTGGATCCCAAGTTAATCCTGGACTTCATTGATCTCTGGCATAAGGACCCAAACACTCCTATGTCTGATTTCAAACTCACACCTGGCCAGAACCACATGCTCACTACCTTCATAAGTGAAGAAAACTGGAAAATTGAGAAGGCCAGGTAGCTCAAGAAGGCTCAGTACAAGAAAGAGCATTTTCTGAAGAACAACGTTGTCAAGATGACAACTGATGAACTTGTAACCGTGCAAGCTGAGATCAAGGCACTCAGTGATGAATTTGACGTATACCGTGCAGATTGGCTGGGAGCCAAGGTCAGATTCGTCAACATGGCGAAGGGATTCACCTCCAATGTTGTAGCCCCAAACGCAACATGAATCTCCTTAAGCTGAAGCATCTGCTCAGCCTATTGAAGAGCATGCCAGCACCCCTGATGAAAATCAGGCTGCTGAAGTAAAATGAGAGTACCAAGGCTAACGAAGAAATTCCAGCCGCTGAAGAAACTGTCGTGGAAACCACTAGTGTTGCACCCGAAGAACCAGCTAGCCAGCTGAAGCATCTTCTGCTGAGCCTGAAGGCACTGAACAAGCCAAGGCAACTGCATCAGTTGCGCCTGAGGAAAATGAACCAATTTCCTTTGCTCCACCTAGTCCAACTACAAGTATCAACCTTCCTTCTGCATCAGAAGTGAAGAAAACCAAGGCTGCATAACGAGCAGCTGTGAAGAAAAGGAAAGCATCTGCTTCCTTAGAGTCTTCTGCTCCCAAGAAGGCGAAGACTTTGACAAGTTCTTATGACAATCCTATCGATGATGTTCCTCTTTCAAGCATGCCATCAAAGGAGATTGTCCCCTTTGGTGAAGATTATGAAATTCCCAATGAATCTGATGAAGAAGATCCTTTTGCTGCTTCGACATAGCAGTTGGATGAAGAAATTGAAGTGGATAACGTCCCTTCAACTCCGCTGGTATCCTCGCCCATGCCTCAGTTCACTACTGAAGAGGCAAGCGTTGAAGAACTTGATGAAGAAGATGAAGACGTGGACATTGGGTGCACCACTCCAATTCTGAATAATGACTACTCGGAAAGTCATCACCCCAATTCACCACTGTTCACTCCTCTGCAATAGATTCCTCAGTCCCGGGTCCAAACATAAGAAATTCACACGGGCTCTGAGGAACCTCAAGCTTCTCTTCTTACCATCCCAGAAGAAATTCTAGCCACTAGCGCTGATGGAAATGTTGTTGAAGAAGTGGAGACCCAGGCTGCTACTGATGAAATTCCTCAGCCTGCGGCTCCGAGGACTGTTATTCTAGAGGCTGTGAAGACATTGACTGACACTCCTCAGCCCAAGCCAAAGGATACCCTCTCCAAGAAATAGAAGTTCAAAGCTGCTGAGTTCTTCAATGAACATATATTCTTCACGGAATACAACCCCTATTGACTCTACTCGTCTTTTTCGCAAGTGCTTCTGGACAGCAAGTCAGATGAACTTCTATTCTTCATTGCTATTTGATAAGGACAATATCTTTGACCATGAGAATATTCCTCATGTGGATATGGAGTTGTTGCCCTGCTTCACCCCAGTCCTCAGTGTTCTTCATGACGCTGGGCTGCTCAATTTCTGCATCGACATCTATGACTGGAATGAAGAGCTAATTTTTCAGTTCTATGCTATGTTGCACATCACAGTCGACCCTGAAGATGTGAATTCATGGGTGTTGGACTAGATGACTGAAAACACTCACTACAAAGCACCGACCTCTGAATTGCTTTATGTCGTCTCAGTCAGTCCTCCCCTTGAAGGTGCAAAGCTCATCTACCATGAAGCTGAACTTTCTGATCACTTCATGCAAGTGTTGATGAAGCCTCTGAAGCTTGGCCAAGCCCCGAAAACGAAATTCCTCGTGAAGGAATTGCTCTATGTACCAAATGCTACCTCTTGAGCATGCGTTGGTTTTCCCTTGAAGAGGAAAGGGTGATGCAACAAAGTAGCATAAGTATTTCCCTCAGTTTTTGAGAACCAAGGTATCAATCCAGTAGGAGACAACGCACAAGTCACCTAGTACCTGCACAAACAATCAAGAACCTTGCAACCAACACGATAAAGGGGATGTCAATCCCTTCACGATCACTCGCAAAAGTGAGATCTAATAAAGATAGTAAAGTAAATATTTTTGGTATTTTTGTTGTATAGATTGGAAAGTAAAGATGGCAAAATAGTAAACAAGATGCGATGTAAATAAAAGAGATGTAATATAATAGGAAAGATACCCGGGGGGCATAGGTTTCACTACTGGCTTCTTTCAAGATAGCATGTATTATGGTGGGTGAACAAATTACTGCCGAGCAATTGATAGAAGAGCGCATAATTATGAAGATATCTAAGGCGATGATCATGAATATAGGCATCACATCCGTGTCAAGTAGACCGAAACGATTCTGCATCTACTACTATTACTCCACACATCGACCGCCATCCAGCATGCATCTAGAGTATTAAGTTCATAAGAACGGAGTAACGCATTAAGCAAGATGACATGATGTAGAGGGATAAACTCAAGTAATATGATATAAACCCCATCTTTTTATCCTCGATGGTAACAATACAATACGTGCCTTGCTGCCCCTGCTGCCACTGGGAAAGGACACCGCAAGATTGAACCCAAAGCTAAGAACTTCTCCCATTGCAAGAAAGATCAATCTAATAGGCCAAACTAAACCGGTAATTTGAAGAGACTTGCAAAGATATCAAATCATGCATATAAGAATTCAAAAAAGAACCAAAAAATATTCATATATAATCTTGTTCATAAACCCATAATTCATCGGATCTCGGCAAACACACCGAAAAGAGTACTACATCAAATAGATCTCAAAGAACATCAAGGAGAACTTTGTATTGAGAATCAAAGAGAGAGAAGAAGACATGTAGTTAATAACTATGGACCTGAAGGTCTATGGTAAACTACTCACGCTTCATCGGAGAGGCTATGGTGTTGATGTAGAAGCCCTCTGTGATCGATTCCCCCTCCGGCAGATCACCGGAAAAGGCCCCAACATGGGATCTCATGGGTAGAGAAGGTTGCGGCGGTGGAAAAGTGGTTTCGTGGCTCTTTGTGATTGATCTAGGGTATAAGAGTATATATAGGCGGAAGAAGTAAGTCGGTGGAGCTACGTGGGGCCCACGAGGGTGGGGGCATGCCCTCCTGCCTCGTGGCCGCCTCACGGAGTTCCAGACTTCAACTCCAAGCCTTCTGGTTTGCTTTCGGTCCAAGAAAGATCATCGCGAAGGTTTCATTCCGTTTGGATTCCGTTTGGTATTCCTTTTCTGTGAAACTCTAAAATAGGCAAAAGAAACTGGCACTAGGCCTCCGGTTAATAGGTTAGTCCCAAAAATAATATAAAAGAGCATATTAAAGCCCATTAAACATCCAAAACAGATAATATAATAGCATGGAACAATCAAAAATTATAGATACGTTGGAGACGTATCAACAAGGACAATCTATAGAATTCTGACCAAGACCCTCAGTCCAATTAAGGGCCACGACTCTAATGAAGACGAGATCGTTGGCATCATGAATAATCTGCTTTTCAACATCATACATGGAGTTCCTATCAACTACCATGATTTCTTCATGAGGACTTTGGCAAATATCGCTCTATCACCTTTTGAGTTGAAGCCTTACGCTCCTTGGATTATGAGATTCATGAGATCAAGGTCTTCAATCAACTACAAGGCTGATTTCGAAAATCATGTCAGCTATTTGCTCCCCATTGAAGTCTTCAAACGACCTATTTCCTCATCTGATGAGAAGGGCAAGGCTGCTATTATCGATGAAGGCATTCGTCCATTAGATGGACAATTTCACAAAGCTGCCTCATATTCCACCAATGATGACTCTTCCACGCATGACACTGCCGCAAATGCTTGAAAGCAAAATCCTCAAGCCACTGCTCATAGGGTGATGACTGATCGTGAGCTTCTCCTTAGTCTTGATCAGAAGGTTGATCGCAACCACAAGTGGGTCAAATGTCAGTTTGGTGGTATTCTTCAGAACATGACAGTCACTCAAAATACTATGAAGAAGAATCACTATTATCTGCATGAAGTCTTTGACCGCACCTAGACCATTCTGTCTAACCTATACAGTGCTGAAGATCTCAAGAAGATGGAATTTCAACAGGACTTTGACTGGGCACAACCATCTTCGAAGAAATTCAAGAAGGTCAAAGTTCCTCAGCTTGTGGCAAGTTCTTATTCTTCATCGCGCGAGACTGATGAAAATGAAGACTTGAATGTCGGAGTAATGGGCCACGGGTAGCCTAACCCGAGTCCCTCAAGCGTCAAGGATAAAGCACCACCTTCTGGTGGCCAGATGGCTCAAGCGGCTGACTGCCATAGGATGGCCAAGCACTAGAAGGCGGCCCCAAGACGACCCGACTCCTAGCAGGCGGCCTCCAGAGAGGCCGGCTCCTGGAAGGCGGCCCACAACGCCCTCAAAGTCTGCGCCCCCATAAAGAAGATAGGATAGGATGTGGCTACAGTGTAGCCCATCACCCCCGTATGCAGGGCGGGGCGCGGCCATAGTGACCCGTACCGACCGAGATCTCCGCGCGGCGCGACACTGTTGCCATTCCACCCTTGATGTCACCCCTGTTAGGCGGAACCCTGTTCCCGCGATGGCATGTCGGTATGGCCTGCAAGCGGCGGCCCCTACCAGGCAGCGAGAGCCCAGAGCGTGGCAGCACCTGACTAGTCGAACCCGAGGGAGGTCGGCCTCTAGCAGGCGGCCCACTCTTCCCTTGGAGTCCACGCGCCATTAACTAGACGAGACAAGGTGTGGCTACAGTGATCTCCCACTAGAC